>NC_047515.1:41842809-41922065 GCF_902827115.2 Pseudochaenichthys georgianus
CCTCTCTCTCTCTCTCTGTGACTCTCGGCCTCTTTGTTGCCTCCACAGAGCCGAGGGTCTTTGCCGGCGATTTCCACGCTCCATCTGTGGAATCCGTCATGGCTCCCTTCGGCCCTTCACAGTGGATGGCTGTCACCTGCCCCGCGGGGGGGAATAAAGAGGCTCCGCAGAGGGGGGGGGGGGAGGGTAGCTGGGTGCACAGCCGGGGGCATACTACCCTCCCCCTAAAAAGAAAACACCCCCTTCCTCCAGAGAGAGCTGTAAGAGCACCTGAGGGGCAACAGGGGCCGTTGTTTGCCGATGTACATGTCCCCGTGGGGAGGGTCCGTCTGGGCATCTGTGTCGGGTTTGTTGTTGTTTTTGTTGTCTGTGGAAATGTAGTACGTCCACAGTTTGCCGGCTCTCTCTTTGTACGCCCCCACCTCCATCATTTCCTCCGTCGTCTCTCTTCACTTCCTCTAAGAGACTCAAAGTCTGTCTCTTACAGAGTTTCTGTGTTGTTTCTGTTGCGTCCGTCTGGGCATCTGTGTCGGGTTTGTTGTTGTTTTTCTTGGTGGAAAGCATGTTTACTATTACCTGCTGCTATTTGATTTTTCTAAAACTGTTGCACCATTGTTGAAGAGGTAATCTCTACACACTTGACTTTATCTTTTACTATTGTTGTTCTGCTAACTTGATTTGTCTCTTAGCCTGAACACGGTGCCGTTCCCTCCGCGGGACCGATAAAGGCTTTCTGGCTCTGCCTTTCAAGCTGAGGCCAAACCATTGAGTCTGTCTGGAGTCAAAGGAAGAATGTCCCAAACCCCTCCGTTGATAATTTGATCCATCTTCGCTCTGTACCTCATCTAAGACATTGAAATCCTGCCTGTGTCTTCCCTTTACGAGTTTGAGTGTAAGGCTAAAAGGAACAGTTCATTATAGTGACATATAAATGCAAAAATGTCTCAAAGCTGGATTTAATTTAATTTTCTTGACCTTAAATTATTTTTGAGAAAGAGTACGTTTCCTCGTACATTCGAAAGTAAACGCAAACTTTATTTTGGAGCAGTACTCGTCACAAGAAGGAAAATCGATTTTTGGGTGCATGTCAAACACTACATCTGGGTGCACATCATTCAAAGCTGATCGACTGCTTTCAAATTAAAGCCAAATATCACAAAACCGTGTGTGTGTGTGTGTGTGTGTGTGTGTGTGTGTGTGTGTGTGTGTGTGTGTGTGTGTGTGTGTGTGTCAGCTTAGTACAACCTAAAAAGTAGCATGTTCTACTTTCACACGCATCACATGTTCCCAAAGCATCGTCCTCAAGTCTAAAAGTTAAAAACGTGATTATAATGCAGCTTAAAATGGCAGGTGATGAAGGTGCACGCAGTGACACGTGGGGAGTTGGGGGTTCTTGTGTAAAAGAAAGAGGGCAAAGCATCCGCCCAATCAATGGATCCGATGCTCGTAAACACACAAAGACTCAAACACATGACCGTGCTGTAGAGTCAGGCTTCCTCTGACTCTACATTTTAAGGCTACGTTAATCGAGCTTGTCAGCCCTGAGGCCTCTCCACTTTAGCGTCCATTACCAGAGCTCTCCTGCCTTTCAGAGCACTCAAACAAACACACACACACACACACACTCACTCACTCACCCACACACACACACACACACACACACACCATGTATACATCACTTCAGGGGACATTACATTGACTTACATGCATTTCCTGGAGACTTATCCAAACCTTAACCAGAACCAACACATGCCTAACCCTAACCAAGTCTTCACCCTAAAATTAATGATCCCCCTTATGGGGACCTCCATTTTGTCCCCATAAGGGAGGCGAGTCCCCACACGTGACTGTGTAAACAGATGTAGGTCCCCACAAGGATAGTAATGCTAGTCCACACACACACACACACACACACACACACACACACACACACACTCATAAAGGAACATAAAGGACATATCAGGCAGTAGCCCTATAGATTCAAACTGTAAGTAAACTCTATTTATTTGAATTTACTGTCTTTTTTGATGTAACTTTAAAAGAATAGAGTTCACTTTGTATCCATCGTCATGACGTTACATGACATCCATTACTCAGGATGTGTATTACCTCTCTCACTGAGACAAAGAGGAGGAAAGGGAAGGATAGAAAACCTTTCCCCCGCTCTTCAAATCGTTCCCACCCTTGTAAACCTGTGGTTTCAGAGTGCCCCGTTTCCCGTCATCGCCTCGCTATCCCTGAGATCTGATCACATCGATTTGGCACCGTCAAATAGCCTTGGCCAATCAAATTATCCACTTTAAGCCTCATATCGCTGCCTGCACCGTATACATAGCCCCCTGTAAACACTCAATGTATACATTTCCTTCCACCTCAACTTAAAGAAGCATAGCGAAGGGGGTTTCAGACTCTTGTCAGTTCATCAAAATAAGAGGAAAATATGAGCCTGAAAAGGGTAAAACGATCTGATCGCCGGGAGCCGAGGGAGCATTAAGCCGCAAAATAAGAGAGGAGCAGCAGTGGGAAGGGGAGGTGGAGCGAGGGGTTAGGGGAGAAAAGAAAAACTGTTTAATTCAACCAAACTGCATGAGAGGCACACAGCACACGAGACTCCGAGCCAAAACAACCTCTCCGGAGCCAAGAAAGCCCAAAATGGATCCCACCGTGCAGCGAGAAAAACAAGGAGAGCGGAGAATGGAGGATTTAAAACAGACTGTTGGAAAGCATTTGTTGGGGGGGTGTTAGGGGGGAACACAAAGGCTTAAATGTGTCCACTGCAACGTTTAAAATGCGAGTGTGTGTGAGGGAGTGAATAGGCGGTGTGTCAAACTTGGATTTTGGGCACTTGGGGGAATTGACCTGACCATATGTGGAGTATTTACACCGCTCTTCGGACATGGCAGTAACTCTTCTGGGGCTTTTGGTTAATAGCGAGGGTAAATGGAGCCTCTCTGATACATCAACCACCCCCCCCCCCCCTTTTACTCCACCTACCCCTCCCAAAAAAACACCACAAAACAAAAGGCAGAGGAGACAAACGCAGCATTTATTTGGGCGGGCCGACCGTGCTGCTCCTATTCAGCGAGTGACTGGCCGACTGCATTAAACAGTATATAGAAGTCAAACAGGCAGATGCCGGGCTGGATAATGGCTCTACTGACAGCTTATGGACCCATCTGTGACTCTCTTGAAAAAAATAAAAGATGGTGAGTGTGTGGGTGTGAGGGGGGAGATTGAAGGCGAACCCACTTGACTTGCTAAGGAGGAGTTTCAACCTCCGCAGCTGCCCTGGAGGAGGCGAGAGTGTGCCAAAACGGAGAGTTTTCTAGCATGGGATTGTGATTATGAAAAGAAAAAGTGAGCAATCTGTCGCCAGTCACAGGTCGCAGTGTTTCTTTTCAGGAAGGTTCCTGACGGAGATAATTTACCCTGAAGTATCCATAAGTGGCCGCCATGATAAGAGGTGTTCAAAAAGGAGCTTCAAGGCTTCGCTTTCATCTCCTTTAGCGTAGGATGCGGTTGTGTGACCACCCGATTTGCACTGCGCGAGCGCGAGTTGGTCTGCTATATTGGACAGCTAGAAGTACGGCAAGCCAAACAGGACATTTGACGTCCGTACTGATCCAATAATGCTGCTTTCACACCAGCGCTTTTCCCTTTCTAGCTCCGAGCAGGAGCTTTTCTGGCTCAGCTCCGGTTTCCCTCTTCTGCTCCCGCTCTGTGCACACCGCCCAGAGCTGCCGCTGCTGCGTCACGACGTCACCGTCTACGTGCCTGCTTCATAACATCCAAACCGCGGAAATCCCTCACATCGACAACAACAACAATGGCCGATTGTATGGAAGCGCTGTTCGCTTTGGTTATCCTCTTACGAAACGACATGGAAGGCATCGGACGACTTTACAAGGGACGACTTTACTTGGAACTTTACAAACATCAAATGCGAAATGCAAGACTTCTTTGTGGTCTTCAGCATCTACGGTACCTGCCCCCGCCTCAACGTAAGAGAGACGTAAGCGACGCCGCCTCTTAGCTCCGAAGCTCTTGCCTCTAGACCGACAATTTTTTGGAGCTGGAAGTGAACCGGATTCCGGAGCTAAGAGGCTCTGCGGTGTGAACAGGAAAAACCGGTACTTTCCAGCTCCGAGCCGCAGCTGAAAACGCCTTGGTGTGAAAGCGGCATGACAGAGTTTTGTTCTCGAATCAAAGTAATTTTCCTTTTCCAGGAATCTCAACAGAAAAAGTTTGGCCAGACTAACACATTTCTAAT
The DNA here is from genome assembly GCF_902827115.2 of Pseudochaenichthys georgianus. Taxonomy (NCBI): domain Eukaryota; kingdom Metazoa; phylum Chordata; class Actinopteri; order Perciformes; family Channichthyidae; genus Pseudochaenichthys; species Pseudochaenichthys georgianus. The sequence goes on from NC_047515.1 coordinate 41,847,080, forward strand.
GTTAAATAAATTAAAACAATTCACAGTTAAGAATTTGATATTCATTATGAATGCCATAAATGATTGCATACATTTACAGTTTCTTATTTTTCCAGTGTGAAGGCTGTCAATCAGAAGTTCAGAATAACCCACTAAAAGGATTTACTCTCAAATGATCGGGACATTTCGCTGTGAAACCAATAACTCATCTCTCTCGTTCAGATTAATGCGGTCGTTTTCTTTTCCTTCTTTGCGAAACGTCGCTTTGACAAATGTCCTACTTGGGTTGCCGTACATAGCTGGTGTTATTGGTCCAATATGGCGGACCAACTCGTCACGAAGAGAATCGATAATGTCCCACAATTCCTTGCGACTGCAGTTTCAAGACAAACGCCGATCATGAGTTACTGAACTTATTAAACACTTTCCACCCTAATGATAACTTGCCAAAGTGCTTATAAGCTTTGAAGATGATCCAAAGAACATTACGCTAATGTATTTAAACTAATTTAATAAAGTTGCACTGTGTTTTCTGAGTTGGGTGGCGTTTCATTAAGCTAATTCTCGTTAATCTGTACAGAAAAAGTGAGCAATCTGTCCCCAGTCACAGGTTGCAGAGTTTCTTTTCAGGAAGGTTCCTAACGGAGAGAAATGATCCTGAAGTATCCCTCAGTGGCCGCCATGATAAGATGTGTTCATGGGTGCTGTGAAAAGGAGCTTCAATGCTTCATTTGATCTCCTTTAGCGTAGGATACAGCATCGTCGATGAAAGACAATCGATAATGCTGTCCCATAATTCTTTGCGATTGCAGTTTCACGACAAACGCAAGTCGTGTAATGATAACTTTCCAAAGTGCTTATAAGCTTTGAAGTTTGAACCAGAGAAGATTACGCTAATTACTGTAATCTAATTTGGGCGGTGGTGGCGAAGTCGATAGGGACTTGGCTTGGCAACTGGAAGGTCACCAGTTCAAGTCCCGGCAAGACCAAGTGCTACCGAGGTGTCCCTGAGCAAGGCACCGTTCCCCACACTGCTCCCCGGGCGCCGTACAAAATGGCAGCACACTGCTCCTAACTCTAGGATGGGTCAAATGCAGAGAAACAATTTCCCCATGAGGATTAATAAAAGTCCATCTTATCTTAATGAAATAAAGTGTGGCTTTAACTTACATCGAACCCTTTCGTCGTGCATGGATAGTTTTACAAGCTGATATGATTGTTGCCTTAGTTTGAAGTGATTCCAACGTTAGTCTTCTTCTGACGAGAGGAAGCTGTCATGGAAAGGATTGAGAGCGATAGAGAACCTGCTTGCAAAAAACTGAGAGTCCTCCGAAGCTGCCAACAAGGAACTATGGGAGTTATTTCAGTCCTGATGGATTCTCCTTCACATATTTCCTCAAACCCCACGACGTGTTCCGCTCAGGTTACGACAAAGTGGTTAAGACATAAGAACCTTTTTCTTTGGACGTTTCAACCGCAGCTTTGTTGAGCTACAAAAACACCGAGAGTCCGAGGCTGTCAACAAGGAATTATGGGAGGGGGGGGGGGTCTGAGGAAACGGTTGCCTGTCACTGGGAGCTCAATGTGTTTCTAACCCTGTTTCCTGAGCAGCGCTGGGGGAGAGCGACCCTCTGACCCCGCACTTCTTCTCTGTCAGCGGGGCGCTGGTTTGGATCCCACAAGGTGAGCTGTTAGCAGGTTCACTGTCGCTCTCAATCCTTCACGTGACGGCTGCCTCTCGTTTCCCTCAGACGAAAACTAAATGGGATGCGAACGGCTTAAAACTGAGGCAACAGTCATAAAGACGTGCAGAACTATCCGTGCATGATGAGGTTAAGTAGTTAAGGCATGTTTGTTGCTTTCAGGTAGAAATGCAACTTGTGTATGGATAGTTGATCCCAGCTGTGTATATCCAGCTAGCTGCCAGATTACAATATTATATGATTAGTTGTCAAGCGATCAAACCATTACCATGTTTTAAAGTTCAAATAACCTGATTTCGGCTTCTTACACGAAAATACGTTCTTGTTTCTTTACTCGTCAACTGACCACTTTTGGACGTTGGTCAAACATAAAAGCTGAGGTGCAAATCCCTTCAATCTGATCTGCTGCTCTGAAATATAAAAAGCCTTTAAGGTGAAAGAACTCTGAATGTGAGACACGGTGTGGCGAAGTCGATAGGGACTGGAAGGTCACCAGTTCAAGACCCGGCAACACCAAGTGCTCCCGAGGTGTCCTGGAGCAAGGCACCGTTCCCCACACGGCTCCCCGGGCGCCGTTCAAAATGGCAGCCCACTGCACCTAACACTAGGATGGGTGAAATGCCGAGAAACACTTTCCACACGAGGGGTTGATAAAAGTCCATCTTATAAAAGCTATATTTCAATGCAGCTTGTTTAGGTAAAGGATCATTATTTATACATCTTAACACAGCTTTCTTTGAAATGTAGGGTTACTCCTCTCCTCTTATAATTGCTCAAACAACGTCAATAATTGATAAGTAGGATATCCAGTGACTTTAACATCATGACCCCGAGAAATCCAGAACAACAGCAGCGGTGGATTCAGATGAAGTACATTTACTCAAGTTGTGTACAATTTGGAGGTACTTAAAGTCATTCTCAATGTGTTACCCTTTACCTTTTGATCCGACACCTTTAGTTACAGATTCAGATTATTAGCGATTAAAAAATACAATCAACTAATACATCAGCATTGAAGAAATGATGGGCTGAAATGAGCTATAAAACGTACAATAAGTACTTAGCAATAAAGTTGAATTTGATGCAAATACTTTCGTCCTCTTACATACTAGAGGTTGAATATATAGATATTTGTATAATATATAAAAATCGGAGTATTTCTACCTCCGCTGAAAACCAGCAATGCCCTGTATAATGCTGCATTCATGGGTGAGGGGAGATCTGAGTTCCCTGCTCGGCTTTCAGACGGTAAATATTACCAAGGAACTCCTGGTTTGGCAGAGAACCATATTCAAACACGGAATACCTGTAATCAACTTCCACAGAGCGGCACATTCATTCAAGAAAAGACCGAACTAAATTAATTATTTTCATGGCTTTCGCTGAGCAGAAACCGCAGATCCTGCTACGCCTCAAGGTTGGGAGTGTGCACGTTACAAAAGATATTCCCACATGGCGTGACTGCAGAATAAACACACATTTTAACACACACTCTTCTTCCCGACGCCGCACAAAGGCCTCGGCGCTAATTAGTTAACAAAGGCTCTGAATGAGAGTCAGGCTCCATCAGTCAGGTGATTGACAGCTGCCTGTCCTCCATCAGCAGACCTCTGTACACTCTGACACTCAACCCTAACCCTGATGCACACACACACACACACACACACACACACACACACACACACACACACACACACGCACACACACACACACACACACACACACATTGTTAGAGGAGCCTGTGACTTGAGTTTTTCATTGCCATATCTACACGGCAGCTAATGTGCACATGACAATACAGCCTTGAATCTTGAAACACACACACACACACACACACACACACACACACACACACACATACACACACACACACACAGACACACACATTGTTGGATGAGCCTGTGACTTGAGTTTGTCATTGCCATATCTACACTGTAACTAATTTGACATGACAATACAGCCTTGAATCTGAAACAGACACACACACACACACACACACACACACACACACACACACACACACACACACACATTGTTGGATGAGCCTGTGACTTGAGTTTTTCATTGCCATATCTACACTGTAACTAATTTGACATGACAATACAGCCTTGAATCTGAAACAGACACACACACACACACACACACACACACACACACACACACACACACACACACACATTGTTGGATGAGCCTGTGACTTGAGTTTTTCATTGCCATATCTACACTGTAACTAATTTGACATGACAATACAGCCTTGAATCTGAAACAGACACACACACACACACACACACACACACACACATTGTTGGATGAGCCTGTGACTTGAGTTTGTCATTGCCATATCTACACTGTAACTAATTTGACATGACAATACAGCCTTGAATCTGAAACAGACACACACACACACACACACACACACACACATTGTTGGATGAGCCTGTGACTTGAGTTTTTCATTGCCATATCTACACGGCAGCTAATGTGCACATGACAATACAGCCTTGAATCTTGAAACAGACACACACACACACACACACACACACACACACACACACACACACACACACACACTTCCTTCTCAGAAACCAGTTGTGGAATGTAGTGAAGTACATTTACTCGAGTACTGTATTTAAGTATGTATTTTGGACTTACATTTCTTGACTACATTGTACGTGTCAATATTCAAGTGTCTTTTAAGTGTGTGTCCTAAAGTTGGTTGAAAAGCGCTCTATAAATAAAATGTATTGTACTGTTTACTACATATATCTGACAGTTTACAGATATCAAAATATAAATCGACTAATAAATGAATAAACATTGACATATAATTGCAGGTTAAAATATCCAGCAGCAGTGTGTATACAGTATTAAAGTTAGCGCCGCCTTTACGAGCACATTGATAATCATAAACCAGTCATTGGATGTGACATGTGAGCGGCCATTATGCATCCCGAGTACTTTTGGTACTTTATTTTGTTGCCAATACTTGTGCACTTTCATTTCAGTAAGATTTCGTTTGCAGGACTTCTTCCAAACACACACACGTTCTTCAGAAAGTCGTTGTGAAATGTAGATTTACTCGAGTACTGTAACTACAATCTTGTGCTTTTCTTGAGTATTTTCAATTGACGATGCTTTATCATTTTATCACTACATGTTACGAGTCAACATTGTAGTTGACATCGTACCGATTTGGATTATTAGCTAATACAACATGTATAAATCCACTAATAACTAAGCATTGACATTTAGTTAAAGGTTATCCAGCAGCAGTATATACAGTTATAGAGTGGCGAAGTCCCGCCCATCTACTTCCGACCCATGGGACCTTATTTCGAAAATGCATTGAAGTCAATGGAGAGAGAAAACGTATCTTTCGATCCCGTTTGAATTGTGCCACGAATTACACACATGATGTTTGTCAATCTTAAACAATAATTTCCACGTCAAAAAAGTCACAGTTTGTCTTAAAACTGTTGAAATATAAGACGATGAAAAATACGCAGAAAGACTACAAATCCCAGAGTCCCGGTCCCGCATGCTGGCTCTCAGGAACCGACTAACTCCCCTTGTGTGTGTGTGCAGCTCTCAACGCGCCCAGACTTGGAGTGATTTTCTCCTCTTTGAATACTTTCCGCCTCGTTCTGAAAGAAAGAAGTGAGATGTTTCAACGTGACGGCCGTCTGGGTGTGTGGTGCGAGATGGGAGTTGTAGTTCATTGAGCGGTTTCACACAAAGAAAGTGTTACTTCACAGTTTTACGACACATTTTGATTTGTTTGACTTGCAAAATTATCTTTTAAATTGACGAACATCATATGTGTAAGTCGTGGCACAATTCAAACGGGATCGAAGATAACTTTTCTCTCTCCATTGACTTCAATACAGACTTTTTCCGTAATAAGGTCCCATGGAGGAAAGGGAGGGACTCGGCCTCTCGATGGAAAACTACCTCCACCTTTGCCAGCTGTGATGAACACATGAATGCATCAATGATAATATTCCAGTTATTTAATATATGTGATTTATGATGGGTGCTTTATTTTGATGCCGACGCATTCGTACCTTAACTTACGTAAGATTTTGTTCGCAACACTTTTACTTAAAGTGGACCTATCATGCTATATTTGAAAAATATATCGTAGGGCCATACCTATACCAAACAGATCCCCCATTGTAGCCATGCCTCATGCTGCTCGAACCCCTCTTTTGCAGCCCTAGAGAAACGCAGATCTTTGGTCCTTAGCTTGAAAAAAAGAGGAGGCGGAGCTAATGCCTGATCAGAATTCTTCCGGAGATAAAGTTAAATTCGGATGTGATAAAACGCCATCTTCTTCTAAACCACATCAAGGATTATTTCTGAAACAGGATGGAGCTCAAATGCTTTTTCTCTTGCTGGTTTTCACAAGGTGAGTCCCTTTTTTAAACACGTGCTCTCCAGTACAGGTTAGCTCTGAGTGTTAGCGATGCTAATGTAAACAAAGACGAGATTACGTCCAAAAACACGTCAGGCATTGTTTCTGATAGCAACTCTCTGTGGGTCCGCCGACGTCACCTCGGATGGACACGTCAGTTCGGGTGGAATCTGTATCCGTTCGTTTTTAAAAGATTTGGGTAAGGAGGAAAAGAGAGAGGGTTTTATTTCCTGACGCTGCGCGAGTTCCCCGACGCACCGGGGGGACACATGCTGATGTAGAGAAGACATCACAAAGTGCGTTTTGCACGATAGGTGCCCTTTAACAAAATGTGGCTTTACACATCAAGTAAAAGATCCGAGCACACACAAACAGTTTCCAAACACACATGCAGACAGATGCACGAGAGGGGAAAAGGGCACACATTCCTCCCTCTCAGAAACACACACAAACACACTCATGCTCACATTAAAAAACACCCCCCCCCCCCCCCCCCAGCTGTTGAGCCTATAGTGCGGTTACTCCAGATAAAGAGGGGCCTTATTCTAAAGCCAGCCATTCTACTTGACCTTCGCCGGAGCCTTTTCACTCTTTCACTCCCTTCAAACCGTCCTAGGGGCTCGCTCACTCTGCGCTCAATGTGCCTAGTCCATCACGGGAATACCCCAAAATACCCCCCCTCACACACACACACACACACACACACACACACACACACACACACTGCCCGAGACTTCAAAGTTGGTGTGCATTCATTAATTGCCCCTTTGAATTGATATCAGAGGGTCACAATAAGAGTGTGAAAGGAAAAAGAGGCTTTAATGAAGCATAGAGCGGCCATTCATTTGCAGATAACTATGTTTTCATGCGTGAATGGTCATCATGCATGGGCTTATTAGAAGAAGGGGTGAGGAGAGAGCCTCGGGGGGGGGGGCGGGGCGGGGGGAGACAAGAGTGATTTGGTGCTCGCCACTTGGCCCTCGTGCCCCTTTTGCCCTCGTGCCCAGGGACAGAGTGACACATTCAGGGACACACAGAGCCCCCTCTTCTCCGGGCAGACAGCAGTAATCGCCCTCCGCTATTATAAGATCCGATCAAGAGCTTGTTGACTCTGTTTCTGGCAGATTTGATGAGACAGAAATGGTGCAAAGTGCAGCGCAACAATTACCGATTATCAAAGTGTCTGCTGGTTATTCTCGCAATTATTCGCTCAGTCGTTTGGGCTATACGATGAGGGGACAAAGAGGCTTATTCGAATGTCATGATGTCCAGGGTGTTGTCCACTGTCTTGTCTCACACGAGGCAAGGACTTGAAGGATAAAAGCAGAAACATATCACATCTGAGAAGCTCAAACTACATGCTTTTGAGGCATTATTGCTCAATAAAGCTCAAAAAGTACTTAAATATTGGGTATTTTTATTTATTTTCTATTATTAGTTTGTGGATCGATCCTGTTTCGGCTTCACAACTTGCTGAATTTGTCCAAATTAAACTATTTTAGGTATAATGTCCATTCAAAACATAACACTAACTTTGCTAACTAAGCGCTTCGAGATTTGTCTTGGCAGATGAGAAGCGCTATATAAATTAAATGTATTATTGTTATTATTATTAACTATAGAATCTAGCTAGAGCTGCAAAGATTACAACAAATAATCAATGTTTTTGTCAACAATCAAATCAATCAGCAACTGATTTGATGGTCGATTTGAGCATATTGGGGGGAAATGAGGGGAAATCCTCTGATTTCAGCCTCTTGGAAGTGAATGTGTTCTGGTTTCTTGACACGTCTATGACAGTAAACTAAATATCGTTAAGTTGTGGGGAATAAGCAGACACTGGAGGAAGTTATCATGAGCTTTGGGAAACACTGATTGACCATTTTTAACTATTTCCTGACACATAGTTCATGCGAACCTTTTTACCCGGCTCTCAAGCTATATTCCTGATTGGCTGGGCGGATTGCAAACCACGCCCCGTAAAACTCCCAACAAGTATTGGGAAGCCGCCATTTTATTATCCTCGCATTAGCATTATTAGCATTAGCATTAGCCCAGCGCAGAAACGCAGAGAGACTAACTTATGGCAACACAAAATAAAACATGGGAGCGGTGGAGATGAGGAGGTGTCGGCGTTCTGGCGATTTACTCGGAAGGCTTCAGTAGAAGCTGCTGGGACTCCCAGCAGCTTCTACTGAAGCCTTCCCCAACTCCGGGGACTTCCGGCCGGGGACTCCGGGCGGCTGTATACGCCGTGAAGTGGGTTGCGGTCTGCCAGTATACCCAAAGCAGAAGAAGAAGAAGTGACGTCAGCGGCTTTATTTGCCTAATCCTCCTCCAGGGACTTTGTCTGGTGTGAACGCGATCTGTACTTAGTTCATGCGAACTAATGCGAACTGCATAATGCCGAAACCCGCAAAATAAAGCAAAAGTCTAGACAACTTGAAAGGATATGGCGTTCCACTAAACTTGAAGAATCTCGTTTAATTTGGCATATTACTCTCAATGAATATAAGAAAGCACTGCGTAAAGCGAGAGCAGCCTACTACTCTTCATTAATAGATGAGAATAAGAATAATGCAAGATTTCTTTTCAGCACTGTAGCCAGGCTGACAGAGAGCCACAGCTCCATTGAGCCTTCTATTCCCTTAGCACTCAGTAGTAATGATTTTATGTGCTTTTTTAACGATAAAATTGTTACTCTTAGAAACAAAATTAATGACCTCTTGCCTTCGACCAGTATAGTGTTATCAACAGCTCCCGGAATCGTAAGTTCTAATATTACACTAGATAGTAAACTAGAATGCTTTTCAGCCATTAACCTTGAACAATTACATTCAATGATTCTCTCTTCTAAACCATCAACGTGCATGTTAGACCCAATTCCAACTAAGCTGTTGAAGGAAGTTTTTCCATTAATTAGCACTTCTTTATTAAATATTATGAATATGTCTTTATTATCAGGCTATGTTCCACAATCATTCAAAGTAGCAGTGATAAAAACCGCTTCTTAAAAAGCACAACCTCGATCCAGAGGTTTTAGCCAACTATAGACCTATTTCTAATCTTCCGTTCCTCTCAAAAATTCTTGAGAAAGCGGTCGCAAAACAGTTGTGTGATTACTTAAAAAACAATGATTTATTTGAAGATTTTCAGTCTGGCTTTAGAACACATCATAGCACAGAGACAGCTCTGGTTAAAGTCACAAATGATATTCTAATAGCCTCAGACAAGGGACTTGTCTCTATTCTTGTTTTGCTCGATCTTAGTGCTGCATTTGATACTATCGACCATGATATCCTATTGCAAAGACTAGAGCACTTAGTTGGCATACAGGGAACTGCTTTAGGCTGGTTTAGGTCCTATCTATCTGAACGCTCTCAGTTTGTACGTGTTAACGATGAATCTTCCACGCAAACCAAAGTTAGCCATGGAGTGCCACAGGGCTCAGTGCTCGGACCTATTTTGTTCACATTATATATGCTTCCGTTAGGCAATATTATAAGGAATCATTCTGTAAACTTTCATTGTTATGCGGATGAGACTCAACTATATTTATCAATCAAGCCTGATGAAATTAATCATCTAAATAAAATTCAAGACTGCCTTAAGGACTTAAAAACGTGGATGACCTTAAACTTTTTGATGTTAAACACGACCAAAACTGAAGTTATTGTACTTGGCCCGAAGAATCTACGAAACAAATTATCTAAAGACATACTAACTATGGATGGCATTAATTTGGCCTCCAGTGAGACTGTAAGGAATCTTGGTGTTATATTTGATCAGGATTTATCCTTTAACGCCCACATAAAATCAATTTCAAGGACCGCCTACTTCCATCTACGTAACATTGCAAAAATCAGGCATATCTTGCCTCAAAACGATGCAGAGAAACTAGTCCATGCATTTGTTACTTCTAGGCTGGATTATTGTAACTCTTTATTATCAGGGAGTACTAAGAAGTCAATCAAGTCGCTTCAGCTGATTCAAAATGCTGCGGCTCGTGTACTAACCAGAGTTAGGAAAAGGGACCACATTACTCCTGTTCTGGCTGCCTTACACTGGCTCCCTATAGAACACAGGATAGAATTTAAAATTCTTCTTCTCGCCTACAAAGCCCTTAATGGGCAGGCGCCATCTTACCTTAAAGAACTCATTATACCCTGCTGTCCTACTAGGGCATTGCTTTCCAAGAATGCAGGGTTGTTGGTTGTTCCTAGAATCTTTAAAAGTGCAATGGGAGCCAGAGCCTTTTCTTATCAAGCTCCACATTTGTGGAAATAGCTTCCAGTTTGTGTTCGGGCGGCAGACACCCTATCCGTTTTTAAGAGTGCGCTTAAGACCTTCCTTTTTGATAAAGCTTATAGTTAGGGCTGATTAGATTCAGCCCCTAGTTTTGCTGATATAGGCTTAGTTTGTCGGGGGACATCTTACTTCTTCCTTCTCTCTGTCTATACCCGTGTACACTCATGTTCCGATTAACCCAGCTTCCCCAAATGTCTTTCTTTTTGGTGTCTATATACGCTGGGATCCGGAGTCATGGATGATCCTGTGGTCCTGTGTCCTGGATCGCGAGCGCTGGATCTTGAGTCGTGGCTGTGGTCCTGGATCATCGGTCCTGGATGGATATCCTCGTGGATTCATCTTCCTATTATACACACATGCATTTCCAAACATTTGGACTACCTATGTTGCAAATGTATTATCTTTTCAATTTACACACGGCATCTATTGCACGTCTGTCTGTCCTGGGAGAGGGATCCCTCCTCTGTTGCTCTCCCTGAGGTTCTCCCATTTTTCCCTTTAAACTGGGTTTTCTTTGGAAGTTTTTCCTTGTACGATGTGAGGGTCTAAGGACAGAGGGTGTCGTATTGTCATACTGATATTCTGTACACACTGTGAAGACCACTGAGACAAATGTAACATTTGTGATATTGGGCTATATAAATAAACATTGATTGATTGATTGATAAAGAGTTCGCATGAACTAAGTACAGATGAACCTTTGTGGGAAAAGTACCGCAGTGTGAAAGCGCCTAATGACCAAACAGCTGATCCAACACTCGAGAACATAATCAACAATGGAAATAATGGTTTGTTTGAGAGCTTTCAAAGCCATAATAAAAGAGAGAAGGCAAAAGCAGCAATGACCAACTAGAGAGGAATATAAAAGTACCGGCAAGTGTTCTGATTTTGGAGAGCAGTGAAAACGATCTGAGTTCTTTAGCGTAGCGAGTGCAAACAGCTGGTGTGTAAAAGTGCATCTAAAAGCCCGTCTTTGCACAAACACCGTCCTCCTCACACACCAGACACACTGCCCCCATTCTCCTGCTCTGCTCCTTCATCCCTCGCCCACATTATTACATCTGCAGCACGCCGTCCTCAGAAGAGAAAGGGAAAGAAAAGGTTCTTCATTCACTCGCATTATTTACACAAACAAAGTCCCACTCCGTTTCTGTGACAAAGCCCGCTAAATCTTCATGGCTCTTTCATGTATTGTGTGCTCACGGTTTCCCCTTTGTCCCCCAGGCCAGTGGCCCCGGACCCTGGACACAAAGAGCCCGGGGGCAATGGAGGCAGATTGAAGGAATGCGCCTCAATAAACCTAATTATGACATGATGACTGCGCTCACCATGGCAGAGGTTTTTCAAAGATCCCGAGCTTATTCAATTAGCCCCTTTCCAGGATCCGCTTTCACCAAATAAAGTTATCCGTTTGACTGTTTGCATTGCAGAGCGGAATGTGTGTGTGTGTGCGTGCGTGCGTGCGTGTGTGTGAGTCGAGCTAAATGGAAATGTATCGGCCCTCAACAAGGCTCCTCTGTATTATCTGGCTAATTTCACCTAACTAAGTATGGACTCGTAAAGATACACTGTTAAAATATGTGTGTGTGTGTGTGTGTGTGTGTGTGTGTGTGTGTGTGTGTGTGTGTGTGTGTGTGTGTGTGTGTGTGTGTGTGTGTGTGCGTGCGTGCGTGCGTGCGTGCGTGCGTGCGTGCGTGCGTGCGGGTGCGTGCGTGCGTGCGTGTTGTGTGTGTGTGTGTGTGTGTGTGTGTGTGTGTGTGTGTGTGTGTGTGTGTGTGTGTGTGTTTTAATCATTAACTTTGTCTCCAGGGTTAATTACTCTGACGCTGGCAGAGCCTTCAGGGCCAATTTAACGCCAGATACATAAATATGTGACGGTACACGGAGAAGGGAAGTATTTCCGCCCGTAACTTTTTGAATGTGAATTTGGGTGGAAATGGGTTTTATTTGTATTCGTATGTCAGAAAGTGTGCCTTGAGATTAAATGAATCACCATTCTGTTCCTCGTTAGGTGAAATGACCAGCAGGCTGAGTGCAGCGTCCATTCCAAAGAACTTGGCCAAACAATAACTTGGGTTTTCTTTATTCGCAGATCAAAGGGAATACCGTCTTCTAATATATTTAATTAAAAGAGCTGCCGGCTACACAGGTTACAGCCTTCCTTTGAGCATAACTGAGAATATGAATGCCATGAAGCACCATTTAGAAAAGACAGAGACGTAGCTAACAGGTAAACACTTTATAGTTTCCATTTGAATATATAATGGTTTCATTTCAATTCATTTTTTTGGGCGGTAAAATTAAGGCGGTCATTCATTTCAACCCTGACTCCTTCATGATATTGTTGTTCGTGTCTCTTTTGTCCCTTAGTAGAACCACAAAGACATGTCTTTCCTGTTCATGGGTCACGAGGTATTTGGCATTAACATATTTAACACATTGATAAACAGGTACATGGTGTATATATATACATTTGAATGACCTGCTTATAGATACGGCAATAACTGTTTTTAGGGCATGACATTTTGAAATTGTTTCTAAAAATATATTCAGAATAAAGTAATTGGAACCTTTTTATGAGACTTTTGGACTGAGAGGAGGAGGAGGAGGAGGAGGAGGAGGAGGAGGAGGAGGAGGAGGAGGAGGAGGAGGTGGGAAGTAGTGGAGTACAAATACTTTGTTACTGTACTTAAGTACATTTCTCTGGTATCAGTACTTTATTACACTACTTATTTTTCTGACGACTTTTTACTTTCTACTTCTTACATGTTGAACTCAAATACCTGTACTTTCTACTTCTTACATGTTGAACTCAAATACCTGTACTTTCTACTTCATACATGTTGAACTCAAATACCTGTACTTTCTACTTCTTACATGTTGAACACAAATACCTGTACTTTCTACTTCTTACATGTTGAACTCAAATACCTGTACTTTCTACTTCTTACATGTTGAACTCAAATACCTGTACTTTCTACTTCTTACATGTTGAACACAAATACCTGTACTTTCTACTTCTTACATGTTGAACACAAATACCTGTATTTTCTACTTCTTACATGTTGAACCCAAATACCTGTACTTTCTACTTCTCTCATGTTGAACTAAAATACCTGAACTTTCTACTTCTTACATTTTGAACTCAAATACCTGTACTTTCTACTTCTCTCATGTTGAACACAAATACCTGTGTACTTTCTACTTCTCACATGTTGAACTCAAATACCTGTACTTTATACTTCTTACATGTTGAACTCAAATACCTGTACTTTATACTTCTTACATGTTGAACCCAAATACCTGTACTTTATACTTCTTACATGTTGAACTCAAATACCTGAACTTTCTACTTCTTACATGTTGAACTCAAATACCTGTACTTTATACTTCTTACATGTTGAACCCAAATACCTGTACTTTATACTTCTTACATGTTGAACTCAAATACCTGAACTTTCTACTTCTTACATTTTGAACTCAAATACCTGTACTTTCTACTTCATACATGTTGAACACAAATACCTGTACTTTCTACTTCTCACATGTTGAACTCAAATACCTGTACTTTCTACTTCTTACATGTTGAACTCAAATACCTGAACTTTCTACTTCATACATGTTGAACACAAATACCTGTACTTTCTACTTCTCACATGTTGAACTCAAATACCTGTACTTTCTACTTCTTACATGTTGAACTCAAATACCTGTACTTTCTACTTCTTACATGTTGAACTCAAATACCTGTACTTTCTACTTCTTACATGTTGAACACAAATACCTGTACTTTCTACTTCTTACATGTTGAACACAAATACCTGTATTTTCTACTTCTTACATGTTGAACCCAAATACCTGTACTTTCTACTTCTCTCATGTTGAACTAAAATACCTGAACTTTCTACTTCTTACATTTTGAACTCAAATACCTGTACTTTCTACTTCATACATGTTGAACACAAATACCTGTACTTTCTACTTCTCTCATGTTGAACACAAATACCTGTGTACTTTCTACTTCTCACATGTTGAACTCAAATACCTGTACTTTATACTTCTTACATGTTGAACTCAAATACCTGTACTTTATACTTCTTACATGTTGAACCCAAATACCTGTACTTTATACTTCTTACATGTTGAACTCAAATACCTGAACTTTCTACTTCTTACATTTTGAACTCAAATACCTGTACTTTCTACTTCATACATGTTGAACCCAAATACCTGTATTTTCTACTTCTTACATGTTGAACCCAAATACCTGTACTTTCTACTTCTCTCATGTTGAACACAAATACCTGTACTTTCTACTTCTCACATGTTGAACACAAATACCTGTACTTTCTACTTCTCTCATGTTGAACACAAATACCTGTGTACTTTCTACTTCTCACATGTTGAACTCAAATACCTGTACTTTATACTTCTTACATGTTGAACTCAAATACCTGTACTTTATACTTCTTACATGTTGAACTCAAATACCTGTACTTTATACTTCTTACATGTTGAACCCAAATACCTGTACTTTCTACTTCTTACATGTTGAACTCAAATACCTGAACTTTCTACTTCTTACATTTTGAACTCAAATACCTGTACTTTATACTTCTTACATGTTGAACTCAAATACCTGTACTTTATACTTCTTACATGTTGAACCCAAATACCTGTACTTTATACTTCTCACATGTTGAACTCAAATACCTGTACTTTATACTTCTTACATGTTGAACTCAAATACCTGTACTTTATACTTCTTACATGTTGAACTCAAATACCTGTACTTTATACTTCTTACATGTTGAACCCAAATACCTGTACTTTATACTTCTTACATGTTGAACTCAAATACCTGAACTTTCTACTTCTTACATTTTGAACTCAAATACCTGTACTTTCTACTTCATACATGTTGAACCCAAATACCTGTACTTTCTACTTCTTACATGTTGAACTCAAAAACCTGTACTTTCTACTTCTCACATGTTGAACACAAATACCTGTACTTTCTACTTCTCTCATGTTGAACACAAAAACCTGTACTTTCTACTTCTCACATGTTGAACACAAATACCTGTACTTTCTACTTCTCTCATGTTGAACTCAAATACCTGTACTTTATACTTCTTACATGTTGAACCCAAATACCTGTACTTTATACTTCTTACATGTTGAACTCAAATACCTGTACTTTCTACTTCTTACATGTTGAACTCAAATACCTGTACTTTATACTTCTTACATGTTGAACTCAAATACCTGTACTTTATACTTCTTACATGTTGAACCCAAATACCTGTACTTTATACTTCTTACATGTTGAACTCAAATACCTGTACTTTCTACTTCTCACATGTTGAACTCAAATACCTGTACTTTCTACTTCTTACATGTTGAACTCAAATACCTGTACTTTCTACTTCTCACATGTTGAACTCAAATACCTGTACTTTCTACTTCTCTCATTTCCCAAACAGCTGGTTCCTTTAGTCTGAATGTGTGTTTGGTGGCGTGATCATTATTCTGTAGAGTCACTGCGTGCCTATTGGTTGGAACACGATCCGTGTATCCATCACTTCCTGGTCTTCTCTAAAGAAGAGGGACCAATGGAAACGTTGTCATGTTGCCGTTGTTCAGCATGGAAACATTCATTAGCTAACAATGACATTATTGTTCTATTGATATAAAGGGAGGTCAGGTACTCTTTAAAACAGCTGCTAGCTATGGGTACTTTTTACTGAAGTACACTTCAAAGCCTCTTTACTTCTACTTGAGTACAGAAGTTTAGTCAGTACTTCTACTTTCACCAGAGTATTTTTAAACACGAGTATCTGTACTTCTACTTGAGTAAAGGATTTGTGTACTTTTGCCATCTCTAAGGAGGAGGGGGGGGGGGAGTTTTGGAGCTGTGCACGGGGCAGGACGGGTGTCCGGACCCCCCCCCCCTCCTCTTTGTGCCGCTGCGCTCCGGGCAACACCGGGGCTCTCCGGGGAGAACATTGGTCTCCATTCAGCGAAAGCACTCTTTAATGCACTCCCTCCGTCATTAAAAGTGACATGGCACAATATCGACATCATTTAGAGGACATTATTAATGTGCGCGGGGCCAAGGCCGGCCGCCATCAAAAGAATCAATAATAGATCATGAGTTTGAGCCTATAGCTCCCTCTGAAAGGCTGGATAGTAATATATATTATTACAGACGGAGAAGTTAAGCTGGCGATGATTTGACTAATGCAACAGGACAGCAAGAAAGTTATTAGAAGTTTAAAAACGACTCGTGCAATTTAGGAAAACAGTCGTTCTGCTTTCTTCTCTTTTATCCATATATATGTTTAGTTTTATTATTATGTGTGTTTCTCGGTGCATATCGGATTTTTTGTTTTGCTTTTGAACTTGTCTTTATAATAAGTTATCTGCCTCCATGTATTTCCAGTCTGGCTCAGAGAGATGGTTGGGTCTGAATGTTAGATGGCAAACAGGGAAATGACAGGCTTCATTAATTACATTATGCGGCCACAACACGTTTCTCTGTTTTAATTTAAATTGGTGATTTTACAAACGCAACAGGACAGCAAGACTTCAACAAATAAACGACTACAGTTTTTGGTCCGCAATTTAATTGTATTGATTGGTTAATTATTTGTGTTTCTCGGTGCATATATATTGGATTTCTTTTCACAACTCGTCTACATTTCATTTCAGTGAAGCTTCTTCCCCCGAGGCGCAGAGATATGATTACAGGCTGAATATATTTGGATGACAAACTATAGGCTTCTAACTATAGGACATTCGGCTTCTTTCAAATCTGCTGACACGTGACGTTTCTCTGTTGTAACGCAATTGGTTTTACAAATGCAACGTGACAGCAACAAAAGCTATTCAAAGTTTAAAGAAACAAATACACTACTTATGTAATTTCCTAAAAACAGGTTTTTATGTAGTTATTTTATCCATCATTTAATTACATTTTTAAGTGTATTATTTGTTTTTCTTAGTGCTTGTAGGATTTTTTCATTTTCGTTTTTTAACTATTGTAAATTAGTTCTCTTCCACAATATATCTCCTCGTAAAAATAAAGGGTAAATGTACCTTTTGTATAGAAAAATGCAAATAATCTATGTTTAAGCTTCATATAGTAACCTTGAATATGTATTTCTGACTTTGTTTTGCAGTTTATTTCAAAATGATATCCAAACTCTCCGAGAAACTTCTCCTTTTCCCACATTTTACTTTGAAAATCTCAAGGCTAAAAAGTGTTCAATGCGTGTTTGTGTGCGCGTTCACGGGTGCAACCTTCGTGTGTGCAGGTCTCGGGGGCGCGCACGCATCCTCGGGCAGTTACGTGGGTGGATTTCAGAACCCTTATTGTCCTCCTGAATGGCAGCGGGCTTCTTTACAGCCCAAAGGAAACATTTTGTAGGTGAAAACGGCCATTTTCTCTCGCTGAATAATTCATCCTTAATTTCTCTCTCAGTGTGTTCACTGAGGCCTTTCTGTGCACGAGCTTTTCTCCCTCTGACTGAATTATAAACAGCTTCTTCTTCTTTGCTCAAAGCTGTTTCCAAGCTGGCCTTTTGTCCCCAAATAGACTCTCCCGCCTTTGTCACCCAAGTTCATCCTCCCCCATTGAACAAATGTTTGATCAACTCATCCGTGGGACATTTTGTCTCCTTTATGTCTCCTCCCCCAGTGTTACTGATGCGAGGATGTAGACATTTCGCTACTAAAACTGATTTTAAAAGTGTTAAAAAAGTGTTGGAAAAACTCATACTGGGGGCCGTCTAATGTCTGGTGACATATGTGCAGAGACAAAAGTAGAAGTAGGCTAGTACTCAGATAGATCTTGGACTTGAGTAAAAGTAGAAGCACTCAGATCTTGAGTAAAGTAGAAGTACTCAGATCTTGTACTTGTCATCTGGTGACATAATGTTTAAGTGACTTGTTCGTTAAGTGTTACATTTGATGTATTTCGTTGACATTTCTTCTTAACTTTATTTATTTGTGGGTGTTGTAAATTGGCTTAACTATCATCGCCTAACAGTGTTTTTCAGGAATTAGCCATCCCCATTTCAGTTTCGCTGCCACACACTGAACCCACAGAGAAGACGTGTAATTAACTTTTCCAGAGTGAAAATAAAAATGTTTACATTGATTGCATTCAGCCAGTTAATGGATGGCAAGCACACCACCTTACCAGTTTGTTTTTATACTATAACTCACATGGATTCATTATAGATCATTGGAAATGTAAGCGTAAATAAAAAGTGACCTAATTACATCTGAAACGTGCTTAATTGGCCTAAAGATTAATGTGCCAAAAATTCCTTCATTCAGGCTCCTGTCTGTGAAACTAAAATCAAGAAAATAAAGTAAATATTCCTTGGCTTGAAAAACACACTTTACTACTCAGATCGAGCCTATATATATTATACATCTTTCAATTCCTTTTTGTGAACAAAGAGTGGGGTTTCTCGTAATTATAAGGAAAAAACGAATCTTTTGTTTTTAAAAAATCGCTTCATGAAACTTGTTTTGTAACTTTATCTAAATCTCTAATAGACTCGGCTGTTCTCTTGGAATAACCCAATATGAATCATTCATCAATTGTACCTGGTTGCATTACAATTAAGTAAAAAACAACTGCAACTAATCGTTAAATGTAAAAAGTGTCAGGTTCTTGAAATCACTTTATTTTGTTACAACATCGTTTAAATTCACTGGAAATGAACAAACCCAATCTTCAATTAAATCAAAAAGTTATTTAAATTATGTTCACATGTTAAATATATATTTTTCCCGGACTGAATCTGGCAGGTGGTCACGTGTTACTAAAGCACCCTGATGTGTCGTTGCATGAAATAGTCAATCAATCAATCAATGTTTATTTATAGCCCAATATCACAGATGTTACATTCGGCTCAGTGCTCTTCACAGTGTGTACAGAATATCAGTATGACAATACGACACCCTCTGTCCTCAGACCCTATGTCCTCAGACCCTCTTTCCTCAGACCCTCTGCCCTCAGACCCTCTGTCCTTAGACCCTCTGTCCTCAGACCCTCTGTCCTCAGACCCTCTGTCCTCAGACCCTCTGTCCTCAGACCCTCTGTCCCTAGACCCTCTGTCCTCAGACCCTCTGTCCTCAGACCCTCTGCCCTCAGACCCTCTGCCCTCAGACCCTCTGTCCTCAGACCCTCTGTCCTCAGACCCTCTGCCCTCAGACCCTCTGTCCTCAGACCCTCTGTCCTCAGACCCTCTGTCCTCAGACCCTCTGTCCTCAGACCCTCTGTCCCTAGACCCTCTGTCCTCAGACCCTCTGTCCTCAGACCCTCTGTCCTCAGACCCTCTGTCCTCAGACCCTCTGTCCTTAGACCCTCTGTCCTCAGACCCTCTGTCCTCAGACCCTCTGTCCTCAGACCCTCTGTCCTCAGACCCTCTGTCCTCAGACCCTCACATCGTACAAGGAAAAACTTCGGAA
Organism: Pseudochaenichthys georgianus; assembly: GCF_902827115.2. Classification (NCBI taxonomy): domain Eukaryota; kingdom Metazoa; phylum Chordata; class Actinopteri; order Perciformes; family Channichthyidae; genus Pseudochaenichthys; species Pseudochaenichthys georgianus. The sequence goes on from NC_047515.1 coordinate 41,866,973, forward strand.
GAAACCCCACAGAATGAAATAATAATCAGCCAAGCAAGCACATGAGCCAAGAGAAATGTAAACTATGTTTCCATCATTTATTAATAATAAATAATGGAGCGATTTATAACGCTGCTGGTTGGTAATGTAATACACACACACACACACACACACACACACACACACACACACACACACACACACACAGAAAACACACTTCGCCCTCACCATCACCTGCTGCTTGATTTACGGTGAGGCCTCATGGGAAAAGCATTAGCGGGAGAGATATGGTCGATAAAGAATTCCTAACAAAGGACGACACACACACACACACACACACACACACACACACACACACACTCCACCCCCATCCTACAACTTTACAGCATGCTAAAACTCCACAGAGAGCCCTGCAGTTACACCAGCAAATAACCTCTGCTTTACAGCCGGCTGTAACCATCCACAGGTCCCCGCTGCACACATGTCTGCAGCGGGGAAACAAGAGCACTGTCTTCTGTTTTCAAATCCGCACATTGAGAGCATATAGACGGACTCATATGGTACATGTTCACTCCAAAGAGTACCGCAGATTAGCAGTGAATCATAGTAAAGCCCTCCCTCGTGGACTCACTGCACCATCTGATCCGCCCTGGCGGTCAGGGAGATACGGGTTTGTCGCTCTGTCGCGGCCTTAAGAGGAGACTTCACTCACATCTGTCTCCTAAGATGCCCTCGATGCTGTGTTTGGCCCTCCGGTCGCTCTCCTCCAGCTCCTTCCTCTCCAGCTCCTCCTCATCCTCCTCCTCGTCGCCTTTCCCCCCGAACTTACTCCGCATGGTGCGGCTGATGGAGCTCACTGCGGAGAACCGGGCACAAGGGGGAATTACAAACAATATGGAGTTGTTTTTTTTGGAAAACAGTGATTGCACCTTAAATAGATAACAGTGGAGAAGTTGGGATAAGTCACTAAAGAAGTTGAAACACTTAAGTAATGGTAGTTTTGTTTAAATAATATGGTTTTATAATTTTAGCCTACTAATTCTTACGGTTTTTTAATTTAAAAATGCATTAAAATGTTCGTTTAGGCTGTATAATGAAATGGTAAAAGTAATTTTTTTACAAAATGATAAGAAGTAATATAATATGTGTTTCAATAATAATGTTCATTAAGTGGAAATCAACAAAAGGTCTATTGTTTTTTTCTCTAAAAATACTCACTGTTAATTAGCACCTAATATATGACTTAAAAACGTTTTGAGTTTTGTGTTGAGGTGTTTAATTTAATCCTCTCCTAATTGTTGTTTAGTGCAAAATATATAGGAACAAAAGTTCAACTGCCTGGATCATAATAAGGTCAAAGTTCATTTTGTATGTCGAACATAAAATGAAGTAAAATACATAATACAAATAAAGCTTATAAATGAACATTTTTGCCCAGGCTTCATAATATTGTGATTTTCATTTAGATTATTTCACGTCTGCCCTTCTTTACCTGAAGGCACGGTGTTGCGGTCACATATCCCATCCTTCAGTAATTTATCCCGAATCTCCCAGCTAAACATACCCGGGTTTTCCCGCTTGTAATCTTCTATTCTCTTGTCTACGTCCGGCGTGGTCCCCTGCTTCAAAGGGTCAGAGAAGTGGCAGTTTAGTCGCCGTGTCGTGGCCCTGGGGCGCAATGCGTGCAATGTCTCCACACAAAAACACGGTCATGGATTGTTGACAATAATGTAAGGATTTCACATGGATTCACGGCACGTGTATATTCTCTATACCTTGGGTTTGCTGCCCCCGATGGCCCCGGGCCGGATGGAGCCGGTCTCCTGGTACCGGCACAGGATCTTGGAGACGCAGCCGTGAGAGACGCGCAGCTGCCGGGAGATCACGCACGGCCGGACTCCGTGGTGCGCCATCTCCACGATCTTATGTCGGATGTGGTTGGGCAAAGGTCTGCCGTTTATAAAAACTCCTCCGAGCTGGTTCACACGGCCTTGACCCAGCGGGGTAGACACTGCATGTTTAAATAAAATAAAAGATACGAGAGGTGAGAGTCACTTTGGTGATGAGAACATGATGTTATTAAAGCCCCTTATCTTCCATCATGTCATATGGACGGAAGCCGTGTGTTTTTAGCAGCTCTTAAAAGGCTGATAATAAATTACATTTTACGCAATAACATATTATCATAATATGATCCTATTAAAGTTGTCTTTGGTGTCACCATGCTGTCCACAGAGGAGCTTCAACTGACCTTCAATATAACAACATAATAAAGAATTAAGCGGTGTGTTTTTAACGGCTCCCAAACAGCTGATAATAAACGTGTTACATTTGTACGCAGCATTGTGACATGACTGGTTCCATTAAATACGTTTTTATATATGCACTATTGTGAATAGCCTAATCATTTATAAAGGCTGTTGCTAAACAAGGAATGGAAGACGATAGGCTGCCAGAGTAATGCAAAAATAAATATCGCAAAAACATTTAATTTCTGCACAAAGTTCGTGTTTTTTAAGCCGAGGTTCGGAAGAAAAGACTTTAGTGGCCTAAAAGCAACACAGGCTACACAACAATGTGTCAGTTCCGCTGCTGGACGTTTGAGTCCTGTAACTGAACACAGTTTGGGTTTCCAAGGCGAGGTCATTAAAGTATCCTAAACATAATGTACAAAATGGTGAGTTTGGCGGCTGAGAGGTAACTCTGTAAAACCTTAGAGTCCCTGTTTCTTAGCAGAGGTGGAAAGAAAGCATGAGGCTTCACAAATGTGGCCTGCGGAGAAATGATAACTATTACACGAGATCTCAGTTCAGCTGAAAAGTAATTCTATAATCCTAGACCTATAACGGCACACAGTTTTATTTTGTGTTGAACAAACAAGTCTGGCTTAAAAATAAAAGGATAAATAGCCAACATATGTCAGTTCAGCGACTAAAATGTAATCCTACGAAACGTGTTCAACCATAACTGCAAAAAGTTAGTTTTGCTAATCCAAGATGTTGAGAGAAAGTGAAATGGTTAAATGAAAGTGACTTTAGCTCTGAAATAAACATCTTCTCTGAACATCCGGGGCTTCCGTCGGGTAAATGTGATGCCTTTTACCTTCCAGTGGGAAGCCACTGCGGGGGTAGTTCTGAGCCAGCGTGGGTCGCATCATCCTGGGGATTGACCCCGCCAACGCACTCAGTACCTCAAGCACCGCGGTGCCTTCAGGGACCTCCTCCTGCCGGGGAGACTGCAGCTCCAACACCGAGTTTCAAGCAGCAAAGTCGGCGTTGAAATCGCGTTTTCTCCGCCTGAGATGATTTCCTGGAGGTCAGCCTCCAAAGAAAAAGGAGAAAATGGGATCTGTTTGGATGTTAAAAAGTAGTTTCCTCGGTTTAAATCGCCAGAATAAGGAGGTATTGGAAATGTCAGTGAAGCTGGAGGAATATATTGTTGTTGTTGTTGTTTGTTGACACCGGTTCAAAGTGAGAGCAGAGCGTCAAAAGTAGCGGAGCTCCTCTCGGTGCCCGTCAGCGCTCCTCGCTCTGATTGGTCGAGAGGGTTCAGTGCTGTGCGCGGATTGGCTGACGCTGGAAACTTTGTTCCAATCAGAGACGCCGTCACAGTTCCGCTCGGACGGGACAGGGCGTCAGTGCAGAGTCTCCGAAGGTCCTGTTTAACCCGCGAGGACTCTCAGATAGCTGACTGTGTGTTGAGTCCAGTGCGGGGAGGAAAGTGGGGCAGCACGTGACCTCTGCGAGGGGAAATCATCTGGTTCATTTGCTAAAGTATGACTATATTGCACGGACAGCCTGTTGTGAGCCACATGCAGTAAATCACTTTCGATTAATTGTATTTGTCCCCTCTATTAAAAATAAATAAACATGAAGATAAGACCAATGCAAGTTCAAGCTTATAACAAACTGTTTGCATGCATCCACTCATCATCATATTTGTTCTCCCCATTCCTCAAATAGCCTACTTAATTTACAAGAAGGACACATGCGGGAAAACATCGGTGTATAAAAATACAAAAAGGCAGAAATGACCAACAATAAAATACATGTAGAAATCCAAATGTATTTAAGTTATGAACTATATGATAAATAAATAAATACCACACAGTGTAATGTACAACAAACAATGAAAGCATTATTCTAACTTATGACATGCTTCCTTATGTCAATTAAGGACAACATTATTTAAATAAACAAATAAATATCCAAAGCAGCACCAGCAATAAACTCAGCCTCAAAATAAAGTATTACAAAAATAGTCCCAACTAAAACTGAGCATTTAAAATAGTTATTGTTGAGTTTTCTGATTGTTAGATGTTGAAATATAATTGCCTTTATTGTAACCCAAGAATCTATCGACAGAAAGGGTTATTTATGAATCTATTACAAAAGTGTAATGTATTTTTTCAATGTAATTATCATTATCCCTACATTCCTGCATCTCCTTTTTAATTACTGTTTTCATTGACTTGTTCCGATCACACCCTTAATATAAACCACACCTGTACTGTCTGTGGCATTAATGAATAATTAATCTGCCAAATGAAGCAACAACTCAAAGGTATAACTCGAGATGTGTCGGTCCGCTAAATTCACCCACAAACCCGATATTCCACTATCTCTCCTCTTCTCGCCAACCTGTGCGTAAAGCCACACTTGGCGTATAGTGCATGCCATTGCACACGACCCCTAATTTGTGTCAACCCCCCCATGGCTTCATATGTGACACAAATGGTGCTAAAAGTGTGTGCAGCTCGAGGAATGTATTGTGTGTTCAGTCTGAGGGTCGCGCGCCTCAGCAGGGCGCGACGCCAGCGGCCGTAAAGCCAGTCTGAGGCTCTGCTGCAACAATATGGACCAGTGGGTGGGTGTGGGTTCATCCCCAACACGTCTAATAATCAATGCTGTCCGCGCGCCCAAAAAGCAGAATGGAGAAGTCTTTAAAGGAACTCATGAACATCCGTTAGTTCCTGATCAGTCCCTGAAGCGGAGGGCCGAACACAAGCTGGTGTATTTCAGCGAAACCGGAACTCCGTCCTCTCGCGTTAGCGTGTGAGTCTGTGCACTCAGGCATGCACCACTATATTTATTGATAAGTGATTAAATGTTATTTTTAGTTTTGAAAGGTTTATTAATCACCTGACACTTCCTCTGGAGTTTTAGTGACACCCGCGTGTTAAAAGAAAGTGATGAAAACATGACACAGCAATTATCCAATCTTAAATAATAACTTCAATACAATACAAAAAGAGAATCACTTATTTTAATAAACAGGTTGCTGCTTCGACCCTTCCTTACATCCGATACGTGCAGATTAACATTATTGATATGGAAATTATTTTTGTTATAGTAGCAGGTTATTCTACACGACTAAACTAAATAAATATTTTTTTTTTAAGTGAAGAAATAATTACACATCAACAGTAGACAGATATATAAGCATCTGCTTTTCTTACCTTCTAATTGTTTTAATTTTACAATCGTTTTTTTTTAATAGACATGTATTTCCTCTGCGTTTAACAACTAAAGCAAATTCAGTAAATACCCAATAACCAGTGGCGGACTGGGACTACAAATCAGCCCGGGACTCTCGACCGGCCACTTCGGTACCGCCGGGCCACCTCGGTACCGCAAGTAAATACCGCTAGTACATTGTCGACGGGGGAGGGGGTGCTCGTGACTTATCCGACCGGCCCACATCAGTCCCGAACGTCCCGCCAGTCCGCCACTGCCAATACCCCAATAAACCTGACTCTGATACAACACACAATATCAAATATAAATGAATACGTTAGACTACACTATAATACACCGAACTAATAAACCAACCAAGTCTCGCGTGAATTCGTGAAATGGTCACGTCATTTGTTCATCCATTGACTCGTGCACATGTATGTTCCGTGAATGGTTTGACATGAAAAACATTAGGAACATCAGGTAGTGTGTTCAGGTCCAGGTAAATAAAGCACATTCAGAATCAGAATCAGAATCAGAATCAGAATCAGAATCAGAATCAGAATCAGAAAGCCTTTTTGCTTTAAATGGTTACATATCGATTCGTGATTAAACAAAGCTCCGACCCGAGCTGGTTGAAATGTGAGTTAAGTCCCTCTGCAAGGAAACCCCTGATGTCTTTAAGACTCGTGCTGAAACTAAAGCTGCAACCCCCAACACCTGATCTGACCTTTTTGTTTTCGCCCCTCTCCCCTCCTCTCAAACTCACCTATGGGCTTAACACAGTGTGGGGGGGGGTCCCTGTCATTCACCTGCATCCACGCACAGCAGGCTGAGCAGCTTTCAATGAACATTCAACTCTTTGAGAGACTTTGGAGGAAAGCGCACTTCAAATGTGACTGATAACTAAAAGCGCGCGGTAACAATGGAGAGAGGGGGGGGGGGGGGGTGAGGGGTTTAAAATCAGCAGGAATAACGGGGGGGGGGGCTTTCACCTGATAAAGGGATAAAGAGGGTGTCATGAATTATTCTTATTAGTGTGTCACTGATGTAGTATGTGAGCGATGTAATGACGTGTGTTTAAGTATGTACTTCCAGTATATTCTGGGAGACAGTATTGTACTTTTTACTGCATTACCTTTATTTAACAACACTTTGTTCACATTTATTAAAAAATATATATTATCTAATGAATTATTATGCATTAAGATATCCGGCATTGTACAAAGTCATTCAATTAAGCTCCATGTTTCCAAGCTGTAAAATCAAATTGATGAACACTTTAATAATTACAATGCATTCATACAGATGTGCATTGTGCATAATGAGTATAGTTTTTGCACTTTGAGTTTATTTGATGCCAACACTTTTACTAAAGTAACATTTTTAATAATTGAATTGTACTTGTAACATCGTATTTCAACACTTTGTACGACTAATATGTTCATTTTAACTTTAAACTATTATTTTAGAAGCCAAGGTTACACTTATCCCACAGCTTGAGTTACTTCACAGATTCAGATTACCAGCTGATACAAAATCAACTAATAGGTAAATATTGAAATACAATTATCGGTTAAAATATCGATATTAAAAAGATTACTATGATGAACACGTTATGCGTCAATAATCACCAGGTAATTCATTATAACCAGCTTATCGAGTGCTTTTACTGTTTTGGTATTTATATGTGATTTGAGGACTCTTACTTGCAACAGAGTATTTTTTAGAATTAAGTGTGTCTCCTTTTACTTAAATCTGAGCACTTCCTCCACCTCTGAAAGCTAGCTAACAGGCTTCATGTGAATAAATCAAACGCGTGGTTTGAGCAGTTTGAGTCCCAGAATAAATTATTATAAATACTATTTGCTTTGCCTTTGTCTTACTCCGCTTAAAGAAGGACGCCGTCAGCCTCTGTGCGTACACACGTGACGATCGGGGAGTCAGTCAGTGATCTTTCTGAAACGGGATAGTCGAGCCAAGCAGGAGAAAGCAAAACAGAAAAGGGCAAATGGGAAACAGAGACAGGCACGATGCATACCTCGGCCCTTTCTTTAAAGCGACACTGAATCTGCGTGGCCAATCCATTACCGGGGGATGACATTTAGAGTCAGAAATCTCTCCTGATGAGAAATAAATGAGTTGCATCACATGCTGCGAGTGTGTGTGGGGGGGGGGGGGGGGCGTTCACAAGCACACATTTGTCAAATCAATTAGTGGACTTTGCACCCCGTGTTGGTGATAGCTCGTGCAGAGATAACGGAGCTGGGCCCTTTAATAATAATGTATATTATGATGTTCTGTGGGAGAAGTCAGGACGAACCTTTAACGATGTCATATTGATACAGCGTCTTTTTAATTTGCTTTACGTAGTTTTTATATGCTACGGCAGGGGTGTCAAACTCAATTTCATCGTGGGCCACATTCGCATAAAGGTTGCACTCAAAGGGCCGGTTGTAACTATATAAATATGTAATATATATATAAGATATTGTATTATATTACATTATTGCCTCTGAATTTGATTATTATCGGATAGGATAATAACTTAGTAATTAACTACGTCTGAAAGCAGAAGTCCAGGGCAAATAATTGCAAGTCTCTTCAGTGTGCATGTCACAAAACGAGATGCATTGTGGGACATGTAGTTTATGGGCAACCTGCTTCTGTAAAGTGGCATGTAACCGTATAATACATGTATTATATTCTTTGCAAGCTCTTGCGGGGCCACATAAAATGAAGTCGCGGGCCGGATTTGGCCCCCGGGCCTTGAGTTTGACACCCCTGTGCTACGGTATATTTAACATTGTGCAGCCCTTAATGTATCTCTATCCTGTCAGTGGCTCAGTCCGTAGGGGCCGTAGGGTCGCCGGTAGGGTCGCCGGTTCAAGTCCCCGACCAGACCTATAATATGGAGTGTGGACTGCTACTTGGAGAGGTCCCAGTTCACCTCCTGCCCTGCCGTGGTGCCCTTGAGCAAGGCACCGGACACCCCCATTGCTCCCTGGGCGCTGTAGAATAGCTGCCCACTGCTCCTGGTGCTATAGGGTTAAAAGCAGAGAACACATGTCTCTCTGTGTATATAACTTTTGGGATGTGTAAGTGAGTAGATCATTTGTTTATACATAACTTAAAATCAGTAATATTTTTGTATATCAATTTGACACTGCTTAATTTTGTTTTGTATAATAATTCTCATGTTACATGTTTGTATTATTTTTGTACACATTCGAATCAAATCAAATCACTCTTACAGTTTATTTCCAGGAGTATTTAGATATTTTTTTAACAACAGAAACAATATCTTAAACAAATAGAAATACCTCCTTACAGTCCTGCATTGGGATTTTACTGGAGTACGAATACTGTATAAGGTCATTTAATGAAAAACTATATATAGCTTAAAGTTTAAACAAAGACAAATAATCGTAAATTATGACAGAAGTTGGTTAAAGCTTATTTTAACAGCTTGTTGCACGATTGGACGGTTTATTTCAGCTTGTCTATAAACGGACTGAAGGCTAAATGTTGTATTAATAAAATCTTGATAGAAAAAGTCTTATTCTAGAATACAGAGAAACGCAATGTGCAATATTTTCCACAAAAACATTGGATTAGTGTTGTGTTGTCTTCCTATATGTTACCACCTTTCGAAGCAACTGTAATCTACTTATTAGACAAGTGCTATTCTTCTTTTTGAAAGTATGGCAACTCCAACCTGATTTCTGAGTTACAAAGGGAAACATGTTGACCGATTTGTTCATAATTGACCTCTAAAAGACCACAGATGCTATCATTTGGAATAAACCCCAAACCTGATGAAAGGGATCGGACTTATAACATAGTGTGCAAGCACACGTGTTATTTCTCTGGCAGCGACATAAAATAAACCTTAATCCCGACATAAAAACATTCGGAAACAGATTGGACCCAAGGACCTTCGTCTTAGGTTACAGGTGGCCTTATTTCTATAAAGTAATATAATGCATGTGTTTCTATATATAGCACTAAATCAATCAATCAATGTTTATTTATAGCCCAATATCACAAACATTACATTTGTCTCAGTGGTCTTCACAGTTTGTAAGGAATATCGGTATGACAATACGACACCCTCTGTCCTCAGACCCTCTGTCCTCAGACCCTCTTTCCTCAGACCCTCTGTCCTCAGACCCTCTGTCCTCAGACCCTCTGTCCTCAGACCCTCTTTCCTCAGACCCTCTGTCCTCAGACCCTCTGTCCTTAGACCCTCTGTCCTTAGACCCTCTGTCCTCAGACCCTCTGTCCTCAGACCCTCTGTCCTCGGACCCTCTGTCCTCAGACCCTCTGTCCTCAGACCCTCTGTCCTTAGACCCTCTATCCTCAGACCCTCTGTCCTCAGACCCTCTGTCCTCAGACCCTCTGTCCTCAGACCCTCTGTCCTCGGACCCTCTGTCCTCAGACCCTCTGTCCTTAGACCCTCTTTCCTCAGACCCTCTGTCCTTAGACCCTCTGTCCTTGGACCCTCTGTCCTCAGACCCTCTGTCCTCAGACCCTCTGTCCTTAGACCCTCTGTCCTCAGACCCTCTGTCCTTAGACCCTCTGTGCTCGGACCTTCTGTCCTCAGACCCTCTGTCCTCAGACCCTCTGTCCTTAGACCCTCTGTCCTTAGACCCTCACATCGTACAAGGAAACACTTCCGGAGAAACCCCACAGTTAAAGGGAACATGGGAGAAACCTCAGGGAGAGCAGCAGAGGAGGGATCCCTCTCCAGGACGGACAGACGTGCAATAGATGCCGTGTGGAAATCCAAGAGATAATACATTTTACAGCATATAGACCGAATGTTAGGAAATGCATGTGTCTGTGATGAGAAGATGAATCCACGAGGATGTCAACAATCCTGAGGGAGCCATCAGGGTGAGAGTCAGGCAGGACCACAGAGACAGGTTCAGCCACGACCCGAAGTCCACGACTCAGATCAGGACTCAGATCAGGACTCAGGACTCAGGTTCAGCCTCGACTCCGGATCCCGGCGTAGATAGACACCAAAAAGAAAGACATGGTGGGAAGCTGGGTTGTTCGGAACATGAGAGGACACAGGTAAGACAGAGAGACGGGAGAAGCCAGGTGTCCCCGACAGTCTAAGCCAATAGCAGCAAAGCCAGGGGCTGAATCTAATCAGCCCTAACTATAAGCTTGATCAAACAGCAAGGTCTTAAGCACTCTTAAAAACGGATAGGGTGTGAATAACAGCTTGAATAAAACCCAAACCCGATGAACGGGATCGGACGTATACAACATAGCGTACAAGCAAACGTGCTATTTCTCTGGCAGCGACATAAAATAAACCTTTATCCCGACGTAAATACATTTGGGAACGGTTTAAATTCGACCCTCGGACAACAAGAAGGTCAGGAGTCCAGTATTCATCAAAGGTTATAAGTGGCCTTACGAGCACTCAACAACAGCTTAGGCTGAGCTCAATGTCTAACGAGGAGATGTTCGCCACTTCATGACAACACGCGTCTCAGTTTGGACTCAATGTGTAAACAATGTCTCAAAGTATTCCCCAGAGATCAGTGTATCTGTATCTGATTTAAAATTACAGCCGCGCTCTGAGACAAAAGGCTTCAGTGTCGTCTGAATAACATGAAGCTTGAAGAAGGGCCGGCGATAATGTGACGGCTCTGGAGCATGTGACTCCCGCCTCGTGCCCCGAATATAAATCTGTGGTTGTCGAGGGGACGCGTTGTGTCTCTTCTGTGTGAGGGGAACATCTCGTGTGGAATGGGCTGAAATGTGTGTGTGTGAGGTTATTGGAACGTGTGTTTACGTTTATTGAGATTAAAGTGGAGGAATAAGTGCATTTAAAAACAGCCATTCTGCTTTAAGGGTACTTTTAGTTTTGGTACATTCATACTTTTACTAAAACAATGCATTTTCAAAGAACTTGGTATTACTACTTTTACTATTCGTACTTTTGGTAAATAAAGTATACTATATAGTTAGCGCATCAATAATTATAACGTAATATATACGATTCTGAAATTGGCCATGCTACATAATAAGTACACATGGTACTTAAAGTGTATTTTGATGCTTATACTTCTGTACTTTAACTTGTAACTGAGTATTTTTAAACTGTAGTATTTGTACTCAAGCAAAACAATGCATGTCATTCCCCAGAAGCAGATTCTTTTTCTGAACTATGGTATTACTACTTTTACTATTCGTACTTTTGGTAAATAAAGTATACTAGCGCATCAATAATTATAACGTAATATATACGATTAAGAAATTGGCCATGCTACATAATAAGTACACATGGTACTTAAAGTGTATTTTGATGCTTATACTTCTCTACTTTAACTTGTAACTGAGTATTTTTAAACTGTAGTATTTGTACTCAAGCAAAACAATGTCATTCCCCAGAAGCAGATTCTTTTTCTGAACTATGGTATTACTACTTTTACTATTCGTACTTTTGATAAATAAAGTATACTATATAGTTATCGCATCAATAATTATAACACAAAAACGTAATATATACGATTCTGAAATTGGCCATACTACATAATAAGTACACATGGTACTTCAAGTGTATTTTGATGCTTATACTTCTGTACTTTAACTTGTAACTGAGTATTTTTAAACTGTAGTATTTGTACTCAAGCAAAACAATGCATGTCATTCCCCAGAAGCAGATTCTTTTTCTGAACTATGGTATTACTACTTTCACTATTCGCACTTTAGGTAAATAAAGTATACTATATAGTTAGCGCATCAATAATTATAACGTAATATATACGATTAAGAAATTGGCCATGCTACATAATAAGTACACATGGTACTTAAAGTGTATTTTGATGCTTATACTTCTCTACTTTAACTTGTAACTGAGTATTTTTAAACTGTAGTATTTGTACTCAAGCAAAACAATGCATGTCATTCCCCAGAAGCAGATTCTTTTTCTGAACTATGGTATTACTACTTTTACTATTCGTACTTTTGGTAAATAAAGTATACTAGCGCATCAATAATTATAACGTAATATATACGATTAAGAAATTGGCCATGCTACATAATAAGTACACATGGTACTTAAAGTGTATTTTGATGCTTATACTTCTCTACTTTAACTTGTAACTGAGTATTTTTAAACTGTAGTATTTGTACTCAAGCAAAACAATGCATGTCATTCCCCAGAAGCAGATTCTTTTTCTGAACTATGGTATTACTACTTTTACTATTTGTACTTTTGATAAATAAAGTATACTATATAGTTATCGCATCAATAATTATAACACAAAAATGTAATATATGCAATTCTGAAATTGACCATACTACATAATAAGTACACATGGTACTTAAAGTGTATTTTGATGCTTATACTTCTGTACTTTAACTTGTAACTGAGTATCTTTAAACTGTAGTATTTGTACTCAAGCAAAACAATGCATGTCATTCCCCAGAAGCAGATTATTTTTCTGAACTATGGTATTACTACTTTTACTATTCGCACTTTGGGTAAATAAAGTATATAGTTAGCGCATCAATAATCATAACACAAAAACGTAATATATACGATTCTGAAATTGACCATACTACATAATAAGTACACATGGTACTTAAAGTGTATTTTGATGCTTATACTTTTGTACTTGTAACTGAGTATTTTTAAACTGTAGTATTGGTATCTTTCTAAAGTAGAATACAGTGAACTTCCTCCACTTCTGTGAAAGGTTGTGTAGCATGCAGCGTTATCTGAGAACCAGCAGGGGGCATATGAGCTCTGAAACATGCTTTCATATTGATGAGATTCCTATTCAGAGATGTGTTGTGTTGTGTTTGCAGACACATGAGATAAATACAAGAGCAAACCGTTTCAACGTAGGGTTAATTGGATTAAATGTGTTCTTTTATATTCAGTTATGTGTTTATTCAATTCAAGTTCAATACTCAGGTGTTTGTATTCATCACAAAGTGATATGCTCTGCTTTTGAACTGGTTTTGTTTTCATTCGTGTTTCTACTTCTGTTTGTGACGCATTTAGTGGGACTTGGTGTGCATGAAAAGTGCTATACAAATAAAGATTGATTGACTGATTGGTTGATTGATTGATTGATGGATTGATTGGTTGTTTGGTTGGTTTGTTAAAATGTCGGTTGGTTGTTTAATTGGTCATTAGGTTGATTGGTCAGTAAGTCAGTCATTAGATTGATTGATTGATTGATTGATTGATTGATTGATTGATTGGTTGGTTGATTGGTTGATTGGTCGGTCAGTCAGTCATTTGGTTGACTGATTGATTGATTGATTGATTGATTGGTTAATTAGTTTGTTGGTTGATCGGTTGGTCAGTCAGTCATTCAATTGATTGGTTAATTGGTCGGTTGGTTGACTGGTCGTTCAGTCATGCTATTGATTGGTTAACTGGTCGGTCGGCTGATTAATCAGTTGGTTGGTCAATCGGTGCGTTGGTTAGTCTGGCAGTCAATGTTTGGTTGATTGATTGATTGGTCGGTTGATCGGTCAGTCAGTCATTCTATTGATTGATTGATTGGTTGGTTGGTTGTCTGGTCGTTCAGTCATGCTATTGATTGATTGACTGGTCAGTTGACTGGTAGGTTGGTCGGTCAGTCAGTCATGCTATTGATTGATTGGTTGGTTAATTGGTTGACTGGTCGGTTGGTTGTCTGGTCGTTCAGTCATGCTATTGATTGATTGATTAATTGGTTGGTTGGTCGGTTGGCTGATTAATCAGTTGGTTGCTCAATCGGTGCGTCGGTCAGTCTGGCAGTCAATTGTTTGGTTGATTGATCGATTGTTTGGGTGATTGATTGATTGGTTGGCAGATGGATTGGAAACACAGCCCACTGCTCTGAAACACAACTATCAAAGCAAAGGATATTAATGTGTCCTTTATTACTGAAATGTGTTTATGTATGTAAAACAGCACACAAGGAACATTTCTCTGTGCAAATACGTTTCAACAACAACCACAGAGTCTCATAAAAACCAACAACAATTTATAGGTCCTCTGAAATAAATATGCTTACATTTAACAAAAGTTTAACACCCCATCACTTGTGTCAAATAAGAGGGCGAAAGTGCATCGTCTTAAAGATAGGGAAGGGTGTAGCGGGATGATTGAAGCAGATTGAGGGGGGGTTAGGAGGTATATTGAATTGTTTTTGTTTATCCCCCTTGCAGTGAGGGGGGGGGGGGGGGTATCATCAGTGTGAAAGGGCTTCAAGTGCAAAACCACTACGGTGTCGAACGCATCTCACAATTTGATATTAAACACTAAAAAGGAAGTTTGGGGAGTGCAACGAGTGCTCCATGGCTGTCAAGAGCCGCGTTCACACTGCGGTACTTTTCCCACAAAGGTTCATGCGAACTTAGTTCATGATCGCGTTCACACCAAAAAGAGCCGGTACTAAAAGTAGTTCATGCAAACCTTTTTACCCCCTCGAAAGTCCCTGCTAGAGAGCAGGGACTTTCGAGCGGCTCTTTTGTGAGAAAAGAGCTATATGTCTGATTGGCTGGGCGGATTGCAAACCACGCCCCGTAAAACTCCCAAAAAGTTTTGTGAAGCCGCCATTTTATTATCCTCGCATTAGCATTATTAGCATTAGCATTAGCCCAGCGCAGAAACGCAGAGAGACTAACTTATGGCAACACAAAATAAAACATGGGAGCGGTGGAGATGAGGAGGTGTCGGCGTTCTGGCGATTTACTCGGAAGGCTTCAGTAGAAGCTGCTGGGACTCCCAGCAGCTTCTACTGAAGCCTTCCCCAACTCCGGGGACTTCCGGCCGGGGACTCCGGGCGGCAGTATACGCCGTGAAGTGGGTTGCGGCCTGCCAGTAAACCCAAAGCAGAAGAAGAAGAAGTGACGTCAGCGGCTTCATTTGCCTAATCCTCCCTCAGGGACTCATTCTGGTGTGAACGCGATCTGTACTTAGTTCATGAGAACTACAGAGTTCTCATGAACTAAGTTCTCATGAACCTTTGTGGGAAAAGTACCGCAGTGTGAACGCGGCTAAGGTGTTTTACTGCAACACAAGTAGGGTGTCACCTGTAGCCATACTGAAGAATAATACATTAATAATTGTATAGGTCGCAACGATTACTTCAGAGTAATATTCATAATACTCAAGAAGCCCACTTTCGGGGCCTCTTCTTGCAAAACACTGTGTGATAAGCAGCAGACTTCACTTTCAGATACATTGTCCTTCTGCAGGGGAAACACATTGAAGGGGAATTAGATCTGTGCAGTGTGTTATCGCAGATACTGAAATAACAACTCTTCTCAAATGCCTTTTTTCTAATTTGAGCAACAGAGCTCATGTTTCCAAAGGTAATTATGACTCCTGAAAACCCAGAGGAAACAGCGTGACACCAGAACTGTTCAGCACGTCTGCCTCAGCCAAAACACAGAAGCTGGATTTTATACTATCCCTGTTTCTCAAGTAGACCAAGGTTTCTATTCGGACCATTTCAGATGCAAACACGCAAGCTTTTACGTGTGAAAGGTGCCAGTGTTGGGAGGCCGCTCTATGTCGGAAACCCTGTTTTGTATCTTCCGTTGTTTACAGAAAGAGGAGATCCCTGTGGCCGGTGCATGGGTTTCTATCATGACTAAAGTGAAGGCTTGATGACACACAACCGGGTCAACGCTTTAAACACCATATATGTGTTCAAAGAAAGCATCCTGCAGAATCAGCTTGGGTCGGATACGTCTCATTGAAACAGGTGAACCAGAAGCACTCACCACTTCTCTGTGGACTATTTACAGTTTCTGAAAATAACCTGAAAATGAACTTGTGAAGAAAATGAAATAAGTAAAAGTACAATCTTCCAAATTGTCGTGCAGGACAAGTAGCATGAAAGGGAAATGCTCCGGTAAAGTAAAAGTACCTATACTTCAGTAAAGTAATTGAGTCGTTTTTTTTTTAAACACTGTTCGCCCAAAACATCTGGATGCACTGATTTGGTCGGCTTTGGAAAGCCTGGAATATGTGCAGTGTTCAAAGGAAACATCCTGCGGGAACAGCTGGAGCACTTTGTTTTGAAAAGTGGTGTGGACACTTCTTTCAGATTTAAAAAAGCAGGGTATTCAGTTATGCATGCGTATATAACACCTTATGACGTCTGAAGACTGCTTCGCTCTTCAACGTCACATACCAGACAACGTGACATTGAAGAGCGAAGCAGAGAGAGATGTGAAATGGACATTTGGAAACGTCTTGTTAAAGTTTCTTATCGATGCATGGAAGTGGTGAGGTCATTTTAGAATCAGTATGTATTCTTTTAGCGTTCTTTACTTATTTTTTATGCTTCTAAAGCGGGATGTTTGATTCCCTATTTTCTATTCAAAGTTTACTTCAATTAGTCACGTGTCTAAATTGCATCGTTTGGGTTCTCATAACCCGACAGCGTGAGCGGACACAGAGTTCTGATGAGTTACATTTCTTTGTGCACGCTATTTCTCAAAACATATTTAAATGAAACTTTTAAAAAGTCGTCGGGACATTTCCCCAGCAGAAATGTGCACGTTTAGCAAGGTCTCCAAGAAAAGGCTGATCCGGACTATTTACATTTCTTCTGTAACCCAATCACTTTGAGGCTTCTCACATCAACACACGCGCCTCCATAAGAAACAAACTCCACCCCCTGGAAAGTCAGAAGTGGACAAACATCTGTACACCACAACAGTGCTTTGTTGAGCTATGAGAGTGGACAGTTTATCGTACAGTGAGTGGCATTGTGGGATATGCATATCATAAAGCAGGATAGTGGGGAGGGGGAGGGGGAGGGGGGACACCCTGGAAATAAATTCACATTCAGTCATCAAAGCAACCACAGGAGCGTTCACTGTCAATCCACCACTTCAGGAAAAGAGAGTATCGAGGGGTCATCATGTCGGCCACACAACACGGTGTTTGCAATACTGATAAAAAGGCCATTTTGGACGATATTCACTCCTATATAAAAAGTAGAGGGAGCCTCAGCCCGCCGTCAGTCAGGCGTTTCTGCGCGAGTTGCTGGTGGCGGAAGAGCGGCCCGTCTCGTGGTCCGGTCTGTATTTGAGCCAGCAGATGAGCCATGTCACGACCACCGAGAACATGGCCAGGATGCTCGCGACCGACAGGCAGATGGGTCCCGCGGGCGAGGGGGGGGTGCTGTGGCTGTGCACGAAGATCAGGCCCATGAACAGCAGCACGAGCATGGACAGGAAGGAGAAGATGACGCACACGCAGCCGGTGGTCAGCGCCACCCTCTTGCAGCTCTGACAGCTGTCGTAGCGCACCGAGTCCTGCGAGAGGGTGGTGGCGGTGGACACGGTGCCGGTGGTGGACGGGGTCGCCTGGCTGACGCTGCTGTACGTGCCCTCCTCCCGGCGGAGCGCGAGGAGAGCCGGGTGAAGCGGAGGGGGGAAGGGAGGCAGCGCGTCCTGAGGCAGAGGGTCCGAGTCCATGTACAGCGGGAAGTCCTCCGTCACCTTGGTGTTGTTGGGCAGGTTTTGTATCCGGTAATCCGGCACGGGGTCCGGTGGCGACACACGGGGCAGCTGATGCGCCATGGCCGCTCCTCGCGCAGATGGAGCGTGTTGAGGCACTCCTCGCAGAAGGTGTGCAGGCACTCGAGGATTTTAGGAGCGCGGCGGTCAAGGTCGAAGTAATTGTAGCAGATTTTACACTCGTACTCCTCGTAGGGGAAGGCAGCGGCGCACGAGGGGGGCTCCGCCGGGGCGCGAGGAGCCACATCTACCTCTGCCATGTCATCTTCCGCCATGCACGCGCTCTCCGGTGAACACAAAGGGAGCTCGCGGACAGATGCTGATGACGGTGCACGTCTCTCCTCCCGCACCCCCCCCCCCCCTCTTCCTCTCATTGAAACGCCATCATCCCCGTGGACAGTGTTGTTATTATCACCCAACCCCCCCTACACACACACACACACACACACACACCACACACACACACACACACACACACACACACACACACACACACACACACTCATATTGATGCTTAATGACCAGGCTGCTGCTTAGATAAGCGGTTTTAAAATAAAAAGCGGTCATATAATGATTGGCTGTGTGTGTGTGTGTGTGTGTGTGTGTGGTGTGTGGTGTGTGTGTGTGTGTGTGTGTGTGTGTGTGTGTGTGTGTGTGTGTGTGTGTGTGTGTGTGTGTGTGTGTGTGTGTGTGTGTGTGTGTGTGTGTGTGTGTGTGTGTGTGTGTGTGGTGGGGGGGAGATAATGGATGATGTAATGGTGACTCCTCATCCATATAGAGGAAGGGGGGGGGGAGTCCCTTTAATGGGTTGTTATTGTTGTTGTTGCTTTCAGTGCTCTGTTTAGCAGCCTATACGAAGTTCTCATATAACATTTTAGTATGTACTGCAGAAATATAGAAATACTCTAATCCAAAGACAAAGTACCAAAGTATGCATTAAAATAAACTTAAAGCACCAAAACCAAAATCACTCATTATGCATCATCTTCGGAAAAATAAATATAACATCACTGGGTTGTTATCAGTGATCCATTAATAATGACTTCCCATCACTGGGTTGTTATCAGTGATCCATTAATAATGACTTCCCATCACTGGTTGTAATCACGGCTGAAGTCGAATAGTCCAAAAATCAGCTCCTAAGTTCTAACCCTATCGTCTATTCCTTGACCTCTGAGTGAAAGGTCACGGGGTTAAGGGATAGTGGATAGGAGAATTCAAAAGGACTTAGGAGAAGAGACTGCGGTACTTTAGAGAATCCGAATGCACTTTCACTATCCCACGTGTTTATGATGCGCCAGCGGACGTCATTGTGTGCGTCTGCTGCTGTGGGGAAACTATGGAAACCACAGTTTTCTATACAGCGGACGTCCTGAATGTGCGTCTGCTGCTGTGGGGTAACCATGGAAACCACAGTTTTCTATACAGCAGACTACAACATGGATGTTCAATAAGAACGAAGGACTCATCTAGAGACTCTGCTCCGTGCTCTGATGCTGCTTTGCTTTATGAACGGGGACAACAGAGAAACATATTCTTCATGACCAAAGTTGGAATTGAGTCATTTCACTCCTTTAGGAAGGTTCCTAAGCTAAATGGACTATTCGACTTCAGCCCTCGTCAGAAACATCCGGACGCACTCATTTGGTCACTGTTTCCTGTTTCCCTGCTTCCTGTTAGAGCATGGGACTGAATCATTATGAAGAGAGCTTCATTTGGCTCGATGATGATTATTTTTAAATGTCATTCTATTATGTGCTTGTCTTGATGCTTTTAATATTTTGTTGTGAAGCCCGTTGGATTGCCTTGCTGTTAAAGTGTGTCATATTAATATGCCTCGCCTTGATAAAGGAAGTTAACATGTATTCATAAATATAAATACATAGAGTGGATGTAGAAAATGGGTGTTTTAGAGTTGTACCCCGTAGATCAGGTCTCTAGTCATTGTGTGCTCAAAGTGCACCAGATTCAAGCATTTTACTTTAAAATGTTCAAAACAATCTTCCCGGGGGGGCATACCCGAGGACCCCCTAGAGCAGGGGTGTCAAACTCAAGGCCCGGGGGCCCGCGACTTCATTTCATGTGGCCCCGCAAGAGCTTGCAAAGAATATAATACGTTTATTATATTCGGTTACATGCCACTTTACTTCTGTAAATGGCAGGTTGCCCATAAACTACATGTCCCACAATGCATCTCGTTTTGTGACATGCGCACTGAAGAGACTCACAATTATTTGCCCAGGACTTCTGCTTTCAGACGTAGTTAATTACTAAGTTATTATCCTATCCGATAATAATCAAATTCAGAGGCAATAATGTAATATAATACATTATATATATTATATATTTATATAGTTACAACCGGCCCTTTGAGTGCAACCTTAATGTGGCCCGCGATGAAATTGAGTTTGACACCCCTGCCCTAGAGGATGCGACCACACCCCAATTCAAACATGTTCATACAATAATGAATACATTGAAGCCTTCTTGATGTAACCAACATGTCGATACGTTTCTGTTTTTGTAGTGAATTTGTCTTTTGTAGAGATGTTTCCTTTATTCTTTATATATTATATTGGGTATTCCTTGGATACTCTATTGATCTGTATCTTTTCTACTGTACGATACTGTACAATTCTCTGGCTGGGGCTAAAATCTGGCCTATAGCAGCGAACCGGCGCGATGCATACAAATATTATCAGTAAATAATGTTTTATGTCTTATTCTAGCTCGATATGAAAATATAACTAAGATGGCAACCGTTTTTTTTTATCATTGTTTTATTTTTATTTATGTATTTTTATGTATGCACCAAGACAAATTCCTCGTATGTGTCGACCTACTTGGCAATAAACCTGTTTCTGATTGTGATTGATCCGTTGCTGAAATACAACTACCTAAACATATTGAAACTGAAAATGTCCACCTTCGACAGAGTCAATAAAAGAGTGATGAACACATATGCATCAATAAATATAATTAAATAACATGACAATATTAATCTAAAGTGCGTCCATATTTCTTTATTTGTATACTAATTACATGTTTCTGAATAAGTGAGCATTTGACTGCAGGATAACAGAGTATTTCTATAAAAGCACTGCACACAGACGGTTCAAAGTGAAGTGTTTTATGGCAGGAAAAGCACAGAAAGGCCATTGAGGAGCTGGAATGATGTCAAAGCCCGGGGTTACATCTGAATGCGATCATGCACTGCTTCAAACTGAAACCCTCTGAAGTGGATGGCGATAAATTCTTAGTGACAGTTGTACTCCTTTAAAGTTTACATCGGTGTGAGAACACATCAGTCCCGATATGACATCTTTAAGACAGGTCAAAGGTCCCAAGACAGTGTACCTCAAGATGATATACCAGTCTGGGATAAAAGTGGAGAGAGCGGGTGACTTGATGTTGTTGCTATCCAAGAAAATACATATCTATGATGAGTTAGAGACAGGGACGTGCACAGGTACGGGTTATTGTTGCCCGGGCAACGGCCGGTTTGGCGGCTGACCTGCCCCTCTGGAGAGAGCGAGAGTTTCTTTTTTCTGTTGTGGCCGAATCAACAAGATGAGCCCACAATTAGTATCGTAGCGTCTCGCTGCGGGAAACACACTTTGTCAGCGCTGTCGTCTGCCGGTGCGTTAAGACCACCTCGGTGTCGGATTCTGGAAACTTGATTTTGAGTTCTCTCATGGCAGTCAGGGTATAAGGGACAAACCAGGGGACTGTACCTTTAAATAAGTTACAATTTTCAAAAGGTCTTGTGTTTTTGTCGGGGGGGGGGGGGGGCCCTCTTTCCAGTTCAGAGCAATAGCCCCTCCAAATGTCTGTGCACGTCCCTGCTTAGAGACACTTATTGGATCAGAGGATTATGGAGTCATTTTACAGTTCGAGTGTCAGGACCTCGACACAAACCGATGAACACAAATGCACGACCCAGAGATAAAGTCTTGAACATAAAAACATGTATATTTATTCATACAGTGCGGGTAATCCCTCTTAACAGAGTAAGAATAATACATTATATTTCTATAGCGCTTTTCTTGAACCCAAAGACGCTTTACATTTGGGAGGGAGGGTAGACAAACAAAACAAAAACCGACCTGGAGTAGGTGGTGGAAATAACAAAAGGCGTTCACAAGGAGGAAAAAACTAGCTTAACAAAAAGAGGACTTAATAAAAACTTAAGCCTAACAAAATAAACAAACCTGACATGAGAGAAAGCAATCCTTTCTGAGCTGAGGCTTGGCACGACCATTCGGGGAAACACACACGACGAACTGACACAGGACAGGGGAGAGACAGCACTATTTAGACATGAGGTGAGTGGGGACAGGTGGACACAGTCAGGGGCGGGGCAGACGCTGATGAAGGCGGGAAAAGCACACAGGGGGTGTTTCTCAATGTCGAGGAAGGATGCTCCAGAGCCACTATTTCAAGCACGCAACGTCATCGAGTGCCGTCGAAGGACTGTTCCAATGTCCAGCATGCTTGGAATTCTACCGAGCCCGGCGTACTTCGCTTGGAGAAATTTCGAGGCTGCACATGTGTAGACTCCTCGGCCTTCAAATCCCCACAATGCTTTGCGCACGGACCAATTTCCCCAAATCTGTGGCGGAAAATGTAAGGCGGGGCCTCTCATGTGATGCACACTTGCTAGCCTGTTCCACTCTTCGTTTTCCGAATGCCAGGAAGTATTCTTGCCTCGCTTCTGAAGCAAGTGACTCGGAAGACATGTGCTACCAAGCAAGCGTACTCGACATTGAGGGGGAGGAAGAAAACAGGGCCTGAAATGAAAGAGTTTTTTGTTAAATCAAAACATTGCACGATTACAATTGCTATAGGTATTTTATTTTTGTTGGCATGTGTACACTACAACTTGCTGAAGAAGATACATCCTCGTTTTGTTCTTGCACCTTTACGGCCTTCAAAGTGTCCCAAGAGTCATCTTTTCAATAACGTTGTTTTGAGATTCATCAAGAAATCAGCGAGCAATTAGTGGATCTCGTCGTTGTTGTTTTGAAGCGTGGTCGTGTTGATAATGCTTCACTCCTAAGACTATTGCTGCCTGACCACAAGACAAGCCGTTTGCAGTGGATTGGACCTCAGAAAGCTCTGTGTGTGTGTGTGTGTGTGTGTGTGTGTGTGTGTGTGTGTGTGTGTGTGTGTGTGTGTGTGTGTGTGTGTGTGTGTGTGTGTGTGTGTGTGTGTGTGTGTGTGTGTGTGTGTGTGTGTGTGTGTGTGTGTGTGTGTGTGTGTGTGTGTGTGTGTGCTCAAACTACATGGAATGGCCACAATAATAGGAACATATTGTTGAGATGAAAAGGAAAAGGAGGAAAGATGTGTTCACTTTATATTTTGAGTGTTAACTTTTGAAATCAGTCAGAGCGAAGTGATCTCGTTCAAAGTTCAATAAATACAATTCCTCAATGAAAACAAATCAAAAAACACTTAAAGGTAATTAATGTCTATTTCCATCATATCTCATGGTAAACAATGTATTTGAATCCCACACCAGCCTAGTTCTACTTCCTCTCCTTACACTTTAATACACTTCTCATCAATGTTAAGAGATACACAATATAAACCTGAAACCATCCCAGTGGGTCTAGGACCAATGGATTACTTCCTGTCGCGGAGGCCCCGCCCCCTCGTGTAACCCCGCCCCCTTTACACACCTGCAGCCGCACCTGCCCACACACACCTCACCGGCTCAGGAAACACACAACACACACACACCTCATTATCTCCCCTCTCCCCCCGGATATGCGCGAGCTGCTCTCTTACCTGCACGAGCCGGAGCTGGTGGCCCGGTTCCAGAGGCGATGCGGACTCTTTCTGGTCCGGGACCCGCATCACGGTCCACAGAGGAAGAGAGAGCACGCTGCGGACGAACCACGTGCACAGCGGAACGGAAGATGGGACCACCAGGATAAGAATTCAAACTATGAAATCCAGCAGAACGGATGTGCTGTTAATGTGAGTCTGAGTAAACACGCATTTTTCATATTCAAAATAGAAACCAAACATCATGTAAGGAAACCTTTCCTAACACGTGTGGCACTAAAAAACAAGTTTAGCATATTAAAGAGCCTGGTTTGCATTGTTTGTTTAATTAAGGAGGTGATATTGACACTCACCAGGTGTACTGATAATAACATGTTAAAAGGAGTATTCAAATCTTGAAATCTAGAAGAAGTAAAAATGCAACATGTGTAATTGTAGATAAAGTATTAACAAGACTCTGTATTTTCTTAATGTAAGAAGTTAGAGTTACAGGCAACATGTTTTTTAGAGTAAATATCATATTTAAATAGTAATGTCAAGTCTTGAAATCTAGCAAGTTAGAGGTAAACATGTGTACTAGTATTCAAATGACCGGTACATTCTTGAAATATAGGAAGTGAGAGTAAAAGGCAACATGTTTCTAGTGTAAATATCATATTTAAGTAGGCTACATGTCGGTTCTTGAAATCTAGGAACTGACATGCCGCGTGCGGGAACTAGAGTAAATAAGGGATTCAAATGATGCAAAGCAAAGAGCGACTGGATTTTCTCGTCCGTCCGGGTGTGTCTGTCACCAGATCCTCATCTCAACAAAGATCAGACCGCGTGGGGAGTTTACATTCTTCCGTCTCTCTGTTCTTACGCGAAGTGTTTATTCAGGATTATCACCAGGATGAAGATTAAACAAGGTCAAGCTACTTACAGGTTTATAAGATCCCTTTGTGCAGTAAACGGAGCTCCTTCAGGGTGGAGGCCGGCAGAGAAATAGTTGAATTAATCTAAAAACAGCAATGATTGGTTCCTAAAATGCTCGTGTAGCTTCAGTCTTATATCAGCGCCATAAAGCAAAAGTAGGAACTGAGACATTTTTATAGAAGAATGAATCGTTTATAAAACTATTCAAGGGTAGCCACAGTTCACTTATCATAAGTACTTCACCTGTAAATGTATAATGTGTGTGTTAACTCTGACATTATGTGATATATTGACCGGGGTTATCTCGGGTTGGGCTTGGAAACTTTAGATCCATGAGAGAAAGGCTACTGGCTGTTTTTTACCTGACTTAAGAGTTATAAGTATATAACGTGATGTGGTAAGAGAGACATTATAAACATGTGACCTGCAATAAGCATAATAAAGTGCGCTTCTTTAATCAATTAAAAAGATAAATTCAAGTATTCTTTCACACACAGTGACGTCACGAGCTACCCACAATGCAACGCACGCCATATATATATATATATATATATAAATACGCCATTTTCCTGGAGGTGCAAATATAAACAGCTAGCTAAAGTAGCCAGGCAGAGCGCACTAGGTTTTTCTTCTGAATTAACGACCGAAGAAATCGCTGCATGTCTTCGGATTACATCTCTGGACTGGAGGGGTGTGCTCGAGGTCGTTACCAGGGTAACTAGAGCTGTGTGGGTTGTCCGATCGCCCTTACAGACTGATGCAGATGTATGGAAACACGACCCTCGAAAGTGGCCTTCGTCGATTTTGGCAGCATCTACGTCTATCTTCTGGAAACACCAGGTGAACACCCCACTTGTCACAATAATATTATCATGCCATTGTATATATGTGGTATTTTAGAATTGACTAGATATTGATTAAGGCAATAGACTATGATATTCAGTACAGGAAGCTTAGCAACACCGAGACGGTGTACGGCTGCTTGCACCTCGCGTGAAACGGCAGATACCGGAAGTACGGTGTCGCCCTCGGCCCAATACCCGTATGTGTGAAAGAGGATGTGAAACGGGTGATTCTCACCGACACAGGGTGTGGCTGCTGCTTGTTGATATGTAGATGTAATCTGAAACCGGTCCAGCTTTAGGAAAGTCTGACATCTAAGAATATCAGTTTAGGTTTTACATTTAGGATTGTTGATACGACAGCGGTATGTTTCCTATGTGTTATCTAAAGATAGCGATCTCAAAAGGTTCACACGCATACATTAGGATGATGAAAAGCGTCGGTATGTGATAAAGAGGGCTGTAACCATGGGTTACAACATGAGCACCAAAATACAGTAGAGCAATATTCATGTCGCACTGTTGGCGGAGCCTGACTTACGTTTTGCCATTTCGAAACTGTAGCTGCTGACATGACAATAAAGCCTTGAATCCTCTGATGACACAGATTATTATAAATATCTATAATAAGCCGATTCAGAGTGGGGTTTCCTCTCCTTCGCCAATGTAAGAAGTGGCTCTTTTCCATTTCCTACCGACAGAATCAAACCACGTTCTGTGCATCATAGCTTCTGATATGCGGGACGTTAATGCGCACATTGTACGCAATATCTGTCTTCTTTTTTTTTTATCACTGCCGAATTTTATTCTATATTTTATTCCATTTGACTCCATTCTATTCCTATACTGCTATATTTTACTATATTCTTTTAAATATTTTTTTAATCTTATTATACTTTTCTTTAAAAAGTTCTCTTTCTTTGTTTTTACATTTGTGTTTTACTCGTATGCATGCTCCATGACATCAAGTCCAATTCCTTGAACCTACCTGGCATTAGAGCGGAGCGGGGAGGACGTGTTTACCCGGAAGGAAGCTGCCGGTTCCCTCGACACAAAGCGATGGGATTTCTCCACAGGATGTTGGAAAATAGCTGGAAATAATGTCTGTGGAAAACGAACCTGTTTGATCGATGCACGTTTTGTTCAGCCGGATAATCTCCACATGTCTACTTTTATAATGTTCGAATCATAAATCTAATGTCCAGAAGCTAAATGCTAACGTGATGCTATAAAGGAGCTACAGCGAGTCCAGCCGCACGACTTCAACGTCACGCCGACTTCAGATCCAGATTCAAACACAGATTCTAGATGGAACGAGTTGAAGCTTTTGTTTGAACACTCTGCAGGAGGCAGGGACTTGCTTTCAAGCAGAACAGAAACTAACTCAGAGGAGTGTTCACGTGTTCGGCGTAATGACGTACAACGGCCTCCACGACTTCTGTAGTCCTCTTTAGCCACTTGGTAACAACCATCGTTTCTCAGACACGTCAAGTCAGTCACTGCTGATGATTTAATGTCGTAGAACAAAACGTGATCCGTCTCTTCGATGTGTCTCAACCTCAGACCTTAGTTCAGCTACTTTCCTAAACCCTACGGAGAGATCCCATTGGCTCAGAGACCAGGGAACAGGAAGTGGATGCTGACTCACTTCCTGGTTTTAGGACGCGTCAATGCACCACACACACACACACACACACACACGATTCTGATATAACGGCTTAGTTGGTATATCTCTGTGTGACGAGGCGCCTGGTCTGAAGGCGTCTTGTGTTTCCTCTCTCCTCAGTTCGAGGTGAGAAACCGGTTTCTGCACGTCCTGTTCCTGGTGTCCGCCGCTCTGGGTCATGAAGTCTTCTACATCACCTGCCTGCCCTTCATCCACTGGAGCCTCGACCCCTTCCTGTGCCGACGCCTCGTCAACATGTGGACCGTAAGTCACGTCCATGTGTCCTCTTTGTTTCATGCTCTTTACATTCCACATCTTCTTTGTATTTGGATTCTTCCTCAGATTCTTTACAGATTTTTATTCTTCTGTGTTTTCTTCTTCCCTTCTTCGTATTCATCTTCCCCTCCTTTGTTTTAAAAAATCTCCTTCGTCTTCCGTTTCTTCGTCTTCTCTGTCTTCTCCTTCTCCCTCAGTCTGATGCTCCACAAAGCCACCTCTCTTCTCTCTTCTGCTCTTCATCTCCGTCTCTTCACCTCTCAACCTCCTTTCATCCTCCTCCCCTCCACTGACCTGTCTCTGACACCATGTCCATATCCTCCGGCCTGAGGGGGGGGGGGGGGGCACAGGGTCCAAGCCCCTTGACACAATGAGAGGCCACACATGAGGACGTTAGAGGGAGAAAAAAACCGTCCATGATCTCCTCTTCAGATGTTGGGCAGAATCCGCCACATTACGATACAAGACCCTGTGAGTGCGGCGTCTTGAGGGGGTTTCCCGACATGTCTTAATTTAAATTAAAGAGTGTTTCGTGTCGTCGTTGCTGTGGACCTTCTTAATCTACCTTCTCTGGGGGCCCCCTTCTGGTCCGGGGCCCCGAGCAGTTGCCTGGCTTGCCTGTTCGCAAGCAGCGGCCCTGCACCCAGCTCTATTCCAGTTATGGGGAAGCATAAAACATTTAAACCGGGAAATGGTATATATCGTGATACTGTAATAGTTTTGTAAATTATATTAAGACATTGTGTGAAGTAAGGGTTAGTTAGTTTGCCTCAAATGAGACGACACTTAAAAGCAAATCTTAAACCAGTAAGATAATTCAAAACAGTTGATTAAGGCCACAAGAAAAACTTACAGATTGAAATATATATAACGATACAGTAACTGAGATTTAGTGGAAGGGAAGTATGAACCTGCGCAACATAGAAATGCTCAAGTACAAGTATCTCAGACTTGTGCTTTCAGTTCAATATGTCGGTGATTGTATTTAGTTACGTTCCTTAGAAACACCAGGCGAAGTTGAACGATCGTTACCAGTCAACTGTGAAGTCTGTAGAAAGCCATTCGGAGGCGGAGGTGCTTCTGCACCTCCACCATACTTAATTAAAATACATGTTGTCCACATGGTTAGCCTTGAAAGAACGTTGTGCTTCCTGCAATTTGAATATTTGTGCATTTCTATAATTGCGCAACACATAAGTTCATATCGCCCAAACCTCCTCTGCCCTGTGTGTCCCGCCCCGGCTCTGAACTGAGCCCCCTTTCGATTGGCCCCCCAGGGGAAGAGACTCCATTCTTCTGACTGCACCAGGCCCCTGTGTGAACTCCCCATAAACACACACACACACACACACACACACACACACACACACACACACAGAGACAGACACTCGCCTGCTAAACACACTCATTGCCCTCCCTCTAGTTAGACATTACCAGCTTTACCCGGCGTCCTCCTCCCCTTAGTCTCGCTGAGTGTTTTATTGGCCTCATCAGAGCTTTCTCTCTCTCTCGTGTGTGTGTGTGTGTGTGTGTGTGTGTGTGTGTGTGTGTGTGTGTGTGTGGTGTGTGTGTGTGTGTGTGTGTGTGTGTGTGTGTGGTGTGTGTGTGTGTGTGTGTGTGTGTGTGTGTGTGTGTGTGTGTGTGTGTGTGTGTGTGTGTGGTGTGTGTGTGTGTGTGTGTGTGTGTGTGTGTGTGTGTGTGTGTGTGGTGTGTGTGTGTGTGTGTGTGTGTGTGTGTGTGTGTGTGTGTGTGTGGTGTGTGTGTGTGTGTGTGTGTGTGTGTGTGTGTGTGTGTGTGTGGTGTGTGTGTGTGTGTGTGTGGTGTGTGTGTGTGTGTGTGTGTGTGTGTGTGTGTGTGTGTGTGTGTGTGTGTGTGTGTGTGTGTGTGTGTGTGTGTGTGTGTGTGTGTGTGTGTGTGTGTGTGTGCCCTCGGGGCGCGTCACCCCACACTTCTAACAGCACCCAGTCTTTGTGCTGCTGGAGTTATCCAAGGTTCACGGAGGACTGTCTGTCTCAGACACAACGCTGACAACTCATGCCAACATTTCCAGTGCATGTGAAGTGCACTCATGCGAACATGAAGACGAGTATGCAGGAGAAATGCACGGCTAGCCCCACGTAAAGACATCATCACATCTGAGAAAGGATGTTTATGTTGGCGTGAAGGAATGCTTTTGAGTAAGATTCAGTCCGCAGCGGTTTATGTATTGAAATAGTTGGACCACGAAACACAACAACAACCACGTGTTTGAATACAATAAGTTCAATGTGTTGCATCCTTTGAATTTCTTCTAAAATCCAATAGTAAATTAATACAATAAGAAGAAGCATAGAAGAGATAGAAGATTGCATCCCTACTCATGCAAGCATGTTGTCACGGCGGCTGCCTGCTTGGTCCTCTTAGCGGTGCCAATACGTAGAGGAGCTGTGCGGTTGCCCTGACGTGATTGGCTGCCATCTCCTGGTCCGCCCCCTGAGGATTGTGATTGGAGCACCTCCCTTTGTTAGGCTGTACCACTTTAATAGTGAGGGTTGTTGTTTAGTTCGTTAGTATTTCTTTGTATGTCAGTAGACTCAGCTTTTAGAGTCCTCCTTTTGTTTGGTTGGTGATCAACCTGTGCCCTTTCTGTTTGTTCCTGGCTTCGTGCCTGCCATTTTGTTTTATAATAAAACTACTTATAACTATTACCAATTCCAACGGGTGTGTGTTGCACTGCCTCAGTGGGGACGTTAAACATGTACATACTTGATAAAAATAGTTTTTTAAATTCCAGTACGCTAGCAAAATGCTGCAAGTTTGGACCAAAATAACCCGTGTTTAATGTGCAGTCTAGTTTTCAATGCAATGTTATGGCCGTTGTGTCGAAACGTGCAGTTAGTAGCGGACCAGGGGAGATGTCCTCTGGATGGAAATCACCTGCCATGTTGCTGCAATGCACCTGCGTCCACGTTTCACCTGCCGCTTGGGAGTTCACACCGTGCACGCTCTCCGCTTTGGGATTTTATAGAACACGAGTCAGAAGTGAGACGTCCTTGTAAACCAAGTAGCCTAGAAAAACACACAACACACACACACACACACACACACACACACACACACACACACACACACACACACACACACACACACACACACACACCTTCTGTCCTTCTTTACTCTGTTCCTTTGCTTGCAGGGTGACTTTGGTCGACTTAGAGAACAGTAGCTGTCAGTAACCATCTGGTCCTGAGTTACATTGTCGCATGGTTTAAATGTGCAGCATGATTTCATGCAAATGATGCTGTTAGGAATATCAACACGCTGTAAGTTGTACATGGAGGGCAAACAATAGGCGCGTTCACACCGCAGTACTTTTCCCACAAAGGTTCATCAGAACTCTTTAGTTCTCATGAACTAAGTACAGATCGCGTTCACACCAGAATAAGTCCCCGAGGGAGGATTAGGCAAATGAAGCCGCTGACGTCACTTCTTCTTCTTCTGCTTTGGGTTTACTGGCAGGCCGCAACCCACTTCACGGCGTATACTGCCGCCCGGAGTCCCCGGCCGGAAGTCCCCGGAGTTGGGGAAGGCTTCAGTAGAAGCTGCTGGGACTCCCAGCAGCTTCTACTGAAGCCTTCCGAGTAAATCGCCAGAACGCCGACACCTCCTCATCTCCACCGCTCCCATGTTTTATTTGTGTTGCCATAAGTTAGTCTCTCTGCGTTTCTGCGCTGGGCTAATGCTAATGCTAATAATGCTAATGCTAATAATGCTAATGCGAGGATAATAAAATGGCGGCTTCACAAAACTTGGGCGTGGTTTGCAATCCGCCCAGCCAATCAGAAATATAGCTCTTTTCTCAAAAAAGAGCCGCTCGAAAGTTTCGAGGGGGTAAAAAGGTTCGCATGAACTACTTTGAGTACCGGCTCTTTTTGGTGTGAACGCGATAAAAGAGTTCTCATGAACCTTTGTGGGAAAAGTACCGCAGTGTGAATGCGCCTAATGTGACGTGGGTGATGTTAACGATGACAGAGGATGGCCACGTTCAATGACACACACTCACCTTCTCCGCAGGAGACAACACTTGGACTTGGATTAGCAATCATAAGCCGCGTTCACACTGCGATACTTTTCCCACAAAGGTTCATGCGAACTTAGTTCATGATCGCGTTCACACCAAAAAGAGCCGGTACTAAAAGTAGTTCATGCGAACCTTTTTACCCCCTCGAAAGTCCCTGCTAGAGAGCAGGGACTTTCGAGCGGCTCTTTGGTGAGAAAAGAGCTATATGTCTGATTGGCTGGGCGGATTGCAAACCACGCCCCGTAAAACTCCCAAAAAGTTTTGTGAAGCCGCCATTTTATTATCCTCGCATTAGCATTATTAGCATTAGCATTAGCCCAGCGCAGAAACGCAGAGAGACTAACTTATGGCAACACAAAATAAAACATGGGAGCGGTGGAGATGAGGCGGTGTCGGCGTTCTGGCGATTTACTTGGAAGGCTTCAGTAGAAGCTGCTGGGACTCCCAGCAGCTTCTACTGAAGCCTTCCCCAACTCCGGGGACTTCCGGCCGGGGACTCCGGGCGGAAGTATACGCCGTGAAGTGGGTTGCGGCCTGCCAGTAAACCCAAAGCAGAAGAAGAAGAAGTGACGTCAGCGGCTTCATTTGTCTAATCCTCCCTCAGGGACTTATTCCGGTGTGAACGCGATCTGTACTTAGTTCATGAGAACTAAAGAGTTCTGATGAACTAAGCTTGAACCTTTTGTGGGAAAAGTACCGCAGTGTGAACGCGGCTATTGATGCAGGCAGGAGATCAGAATCTGTTATCAGTACAAACGTGTGACCACAGTTTCCTTGTAGTGATGACAAGGCAAGATCACACTGTTTGTACTGGCATAGCAACTGCATTGTTCTGCATCAAGTCAACAGTAACAACATGAACAACTGTGTGTGTGTGTGTGTGTGTGTGTGTGTGTGTGTGTGTGTGTGTGTGTGTGTGTGTGTGTGTGTGTGTGTGTGTGTGTGTGTGTGTGTGTGTGTGTGTGTGTGTGTGTGGTGTGTGTGTGTGTGTGTGTGTGTGTGTGTGTGTGTGTGTGTGTGTGTGTGTGTGTGTGTGTGTGTGTGTGTGTGTGTGTGTGTGTGGTGTGTGTGTGTGTGTGTGTGTGTGTGTGTGTGTGTGTGTGTGTGTGTGTGTGTGTGTGTGTGTGTGTGTGTGTGTGTGTGTGTGTGTGTGTGTGTGTGTGATTATGCACACACTTCTACGGGTAGGCAGTTTCATTGTGCGGCGTGTTGAGCACACAGTCATGGTGAATAGATGGGATTAGAGCGCTGCTGTCTATTGTCCACTGCATGCAGTACAGTGGGTGTGTGTAGATGTCAATATTGGAATAACACACTTTATTTGTATACACAACGAGAGGACAAAGAGATGGGAAAGCATGATTAAGCCTTTAGATGTAAGCTTTAATCTGAATACTCTCTTTTAGTCTTCAAACCTACTCGAGCGAACACTCATACAAGTTGACGATAACGTAAATATCGTGACATGAATAGAATACAAAATGCTGATAAATCTGTCTAACTTTGCTTAATGTGTGGCGTGCGGCAAAGGAATCACAAACATTCAACATTGATATCACTTAAATACTCCGACAGCTCTTAACTCAGATGTTGATCTCTGCAGGTTACACATCTCGTTGTTGGTGTTCGTGAGTCAGAGGAACATGATGCAATGTCTGGTTTCTTAGGTGTATCTTGAACTTTGAGAGAGCCAGGCGAGCCATTTCCTCCTGCGTCAAGCCTCTTTTAAAATGCATGCATCTTTTATTTAGTCTCAAAAGGTCCCGTTGAGACACGAGAGCTCTTTCCACGCAGTCCTGGTCTAAAAAAAGTCTTGATTTGAACAAAAATCCTCCTGAATCTGGGCTCGAGGCTTCAACGCAACTAAGGGAATCTTTCAAAGGAAATGGATGGAGGCGTGTGGCGCAGTGGATAGTGCGTTGGTGTTGGGATCAGGGGGCACAGGTTCAAACCCCACTGCAGTCAGCATGTCGTCGTGTCCCTGAGGCTCTTCACCCCACATTGCTCCTGTGGGACATTATAATGAGAAATAATAGTGTAGTTCGCTCCATAAATGCACTCATAAAAACATGTTTTTTTTTTGCCCGTTTGTTGTTGAAGAACTTTAACTCATCCCCGTCCAACACCTTTTGGAAAACTCAATTTGAGAATGCTTTATATTTAGTGAGGAAAAGGAGGTTTTATGACGGTTGCTCCATTTAAATGAGTGAAAATGTATATGTGAACACAAGAAGTTAAAGTAAGGATGAGCAATAAAAAGATGTGTTAAAATTCAGATATTTATAGAAGCATAAGAGGTTGAGGTTAAATATTAAATAAAATATACAGAGGGAAGAAGTTAAAATAAGATGTCCAATATAAAATATAAATAAAATGTGCAAAAAAATATTAAATTAAATGAAGCAATTAAATAAATACAAGAAAGTTAATTAATTAAATTGTCCAATAAAGGGCAAAATCAAATAAGATAACATAAGTTTAAGTGCAAAAAAACATGAATACAATTAAGTCGCTTCCCTAACGGCAGGTCAGCAGGTAATTAAACGTCTCAGTTGCCATGGTAACGCTTCCTGATTGCAGGGACGGGGAAATACCAGCCTCTCTCCTCTCATCCTTAAACACACACATTAGTGCTCCTCTAACACAGCCTCTCATTAAATATACAAGGCGGGACTTTAAATAAACCCGGAGCAGAGGACCGCTGGGGAGACACACACACACACACACACACACACACACACACACCTTGTCATTCTGTCTGACCCTCGTTAGCAGAAGACGCTGCCTCAGCAAACCTCCTGAACTCTCGGTTTCTTACAATAGATTTAGTTTCTGTGCGTCTGCACTTTACACCATGTGGCTCTCCCCTCCTTCCTTTCCTCCTTCCCTCCTTCCTTTCTTCCTTTCTTTCTTGTGTTGAAAGGAAATGGTGATTACTTATTCACTACGCTGTGTGGTTAGTTTTTAGAGCAGATCAGGGTTCAGTATCTTCTCATCTTCCTGCAGCTCTCCGTTCTGCTCCTGTGTTCATGTCTGTGCTGTAATGACCTATATAGACGTGGAGGTGATTGATCTCTATTACACGAAGCCTAAATCCAATCCACTTTATTTATATAGTACAGTTTAAAAACAGAGGGTTTGCCAAAGTGCTTCACAATGAACATAACATTATAAGAAAACATAATATTACACGAATAGATAAAAAAAGCACACATAAGAATAAATACAAGGCACATAAAGGCTATGGACAGACAGTGAAAGCATACATGACACAGCTCAGACTGACTGACTGGTAAGCGAGGGGAAAGAGGTGGGTTTTTAGGCGGGACTTAAAAGCTTCAAGAGTGGGCGACAATTTAACACGAGGGGGCAGGTCGTTCCAGAGCCCG
Organism: Pseudochaenichthys georgianus; assembly: GCF_902827115.2. NCBI lineage: Eukaryota > Metazoa > Chordata > Actinopteri > Perciformes > Channichthyidae > Pseudochaenichthys > Pseudochaenichthys georgianus. Next base: position 41,901,853 of record NC_047515.1, read on the forward strand.
GGGGCTACCGATGAGAACGCTCGGTCTCCCCGGGTCTAAATGTATTCTAGTCGAGCACTATAGGGTTCAACGCTGCAACAGATGATCACATGGTCTCCAAGTCCCATCGTGCAGAAGTCTATGAGAAAATGTCCCTACTTCTCACATGATGTATGTACCTATGAACCTGAGGGGACAGAGCCTTCTGCGTCGCTACCCCCCCCCCCCCCCCCCCCCTCTGAAACTCACTCCCAAAACACGTCTGGCTGCAGTCCAATAGTCCAAAACTCACCTCCTATCTCCTATCCCTTGAGTGAAACGTCACGGGGTTAAGGGATAGTGGATAGGAGAATTCAAAGGACTTAGGAGAAGGTTTGAGAATCCGACTGCACTTTCACTATCGACGTGTTTATGATGTCATAAGTGTGCGTCTGCCGCTGTGGGGAAACTACAGCTTTCTACACAGCGGACGACTGTAAACGCATCGAGATGCTTTGCACCGTCCTTTTGAGGAACATATTCTCTAGACCAAGGTTGGAATTGAAATACAAAAGTGAAACTTATTGTTGTAACCCATAGCGACAATATATGATCCCCGATTATGAATTAGCATCTTGTTTTTGAGAAACACGAACCCCGTTTTTACGCTTTTCTCACCGAGCGTTATTACATCACATGTTAGGCGCTTTTATCCAAAGCATGCTGCCTGCAGTGGGGTTTGAACCTGTGACCCCCTGGTCCGAACACCAACGCACACTCCACTGCGCCACACGCCTCACATCACGGTCTAATCTTCACCCGCTTGTTTCGCACCCCTGTGTTGCGTAAGAACAAGAAGTGGTCCCCGATTATGTATTGATACCTTGTTCTTCACTCGCATGTCCCCTGTGTCCTCCCTCAGGTGGTGATGTACGTCGGCCAGGTGATGAAGGACGTCCTGAAGCTTCCTCGCCCCACCTGCCCCCCCGTGGTGAAGCTGGAGCCCCGGGTCGATGCCGAGTACGGCCTCCCCTCCACACACGCCATGGCCGCCACCGCCATCTCCTTCACCGTCTTACTCAGCGCCCCCTGCAGGATACAGGTGAGCAGCACGGAGGACGCTGGAAGGTCACCTGTGATCCAAAATCCACTTCTCCATGTCTCTTCTACATCACCATGTGTCCCCTCTTCTCCATGTCTCTTCTACATCAACATGTGTCCCCTCTTCTCCATGTCTCTTCCACATCAACATGTGTCCCCTCTTCTTCGTGTCTCTTCTACATCAACATGTGTCCCCTCTTCTTCATGTCTCTTCTACATCAACATGTGTCCCCTCTTCTTCATGTCTCTTCTACATCATGTGTCTCCTCTACCTCAACATGTGTCCCCTCTTCTTCATGTCTCCTCTACCTCAACATGTGTCCCCTCTTCTTCATGTCTCCTCTACCTCAACATGTGTCCCCTCTTCTTCATCTCTCTTCCACATCAACATGTGTCCCCTCTTCTACATCAACATGTGTCCCCTCTTCTTCATGTCTCTTCTACATCAACATGTGTCCCCTCTTCTACATCAACATGTGTCCCCTCTTCTCCATGTCTCTCTACATCAACATGTGTCCCCTCTTCTCCATGTCTCTCTACATCAACATGTGTCCCCTCTTCTCCATGTCTCTCTACATCAACATGTGTCCCCTCTTCTTCATGTCTCTTCTACATCAACATGTGTCCCCTCTTCTACATCAACATGTGTCCCCTCTTCTCCATGTCTCTCTACATCAACATGTGTCCCCTCTTCTCCATGTCTCTCTACATCAACATGTGTCCCCTCTTCTCCATGTCTCTCCTACATCAACATGTGTCCCCTCTTCTTCATGTCTCTTCTACTTCAACATGTGTCCCCTCTTCTCCTTGTCTCTCCTACATCAACATGTGTCCCCTCTTCTTCATGTCTCTTCTACTTCAACATGTGTCCGCTCTTCTTCATGTCTCTTCTACATCAACATGTGTCCCCTCTTCTTCATGTCTCTTTTACATCAACATGTGTCCCCTCGTCTCCATGTCTCTTCTACATCAACATGTGTCCCCTCTTCTTCACGTCTCTTCTACATCATGTGTCCCCTCTTCTTCACGTCTCTTCCACATCAACATGTGTCCCCTCTTCTTCACGTCTCTTCTACATCAACATGTGTCCCCTCTTCTTCATGTCTCTTCTACATCAACATGTGTCCCCTCTTCTCCATGTCTCTTCTACATCAACATGTGTCCCCTCTTTTTCATGTCTCTTCTACATCAACACGTGTCCCCTCTTCTTCATGTCTCTTCTACTTCAACACGTGTCCCCTCTTCTCCATGTCTCTTCTACATCAACATGTGTCCCCTCTTCTCCATGTGTCTTCTACATCAACATGTGTCCCCTCTTCTCCATGTCTCTTCTACATCAACATGTGTCCCCTCTTCTTCATGTCTCTTCTTCATCAACATGTGTCCCCTCTTCCTCATGTCTCTTCTACATCAACATGTGTCCCCTCTTCTCCATGTCTCTTCTACATCAACATGTGTCCCCTCTTCTTCATGTCTCTTCTACATCAACATGTGTCCCCTCTTCTTCATGTCTCCTCTACATCAACATGTGTCCCCTCTTCTTCATGTCTCTTCTACATCAACATGTGTCCCCTCTTCTTCATGTCTCTTCAACATCAACATGTGTCCCCTCTTCTTCATGTCTCTCCTACATCAACATGTGTCCCCTCTTCTCCATGTCTCTTCTACATCAACATGTGTCCCTCTTCTTCATGTCTCTTCTACATCAACATGTGTCCCCTCTTCTCCATGTCTCTTCTACATCAACATGTGTCCCCTCTTCTTCATGTCTCTTCTACATCAACATGTGTCCCCTCTTCTCCATGTCTCTTCTACATCAACATGTGTCCCCTCTTCTTCATGTCTCTTCTACATCAACATGTGTCCCCTCTTCTTCATGTCTCTTCTACATCAACATGTGTCCCCTCTTCTTCATGTCTCTTCTACATCAACATGTGTCCCCCTCTTCGTCATGTCTCTTCTACATCAACATGTGTCCCCTCTTCGTCATGTCTCTTCTACATCAACATGTGTCCCCTCTTCCTCATGTCTCTTCTACATCAACATGTGTCCCCTCTTCTTCATGTCTCTTCTACATCAACATGTGTCCCCTCTTCTTCATGTCTCTTCTACATCAACATGTGTCTCTTCTACATCAACATGTGTCCCCTCTTCTTCACGTCTCTTCCACATCAACATGTGTCCCCTCTTCTTCATGTCTCTTCTACATCAACATGTGTCCCCTCTTCTTCATGTCTCTTCTTCATGTCTCTTCTACATCAACATGTGTCCCCTCTTCTTCATGTCTCTTCTACATCAACATGTGTCCCCTCTTCTTCATGTCTCTTCTACATCAACATGTGTCCCCTCTTCTTCATGTCTCTTCTACATCAACATGTGTCCCCTCTTCTCCATGTCTCTTCTACATCAACATGTGTCCCCTCTTCTTCATGTCTCCTCTACATCAACATGTGTCCCCTCTTCTTCATGTCTCTTCTACATTTCTTGCCCTAAATGACTGGAGGCAATAACTAATAATGTACATTGTTCCTTAATTGGCAAAGCCTGAATCTGGGGGGTAACGGTTGTTATGGAAATGAATATTACAGCGAGCACTGACTGCGAATAATGTACTCGCACTTCATTAGAGCTGGGAAGTGTTGAGGTCTAATGGCGACGTTCTGTTTCTCGTTAGCGGTGCTATTAAAGGGCCATTTCCTTTGATGGCTTCCTTTTCAACATTAGAGAATCTCCAGTTAGTTTCCAAACGAGCAGCTTCACATTGTCTATATTACTATAAAGTAATTGTTGTGTAAATTCAATAGAGAAATGGTTAAACATAAGCGTGCATGACATTTCAGATTTCAGATGTGATATGCCTCACATGGGAAGTTGGTTGGTTTCAAGGTTCCCGAGAACAATAACTTGAAGGTTTGAGAGTGACCAGGTGCAAATAAACACCGCATCGTCGTCGTCGTCGTCGTCGTCGTCGTCGTCGTCGTCGTCGTCGTCGTCGTCGTCGTCATCGTCATCTCATATCATTCGGCTTTAACTCCACATATTGTTAGGGAATCATTTGCTTAAGTATTGCTTGGGTATTGCTGCTATCTCTCTTAAGGGGGAGGAGCTTGGGTATCGCTGCTATCTCTCTTAAAGGGGAGGAGCTTGGGTATCGCTGCTATCTCTCTTAAGGGGGAGGAGCTTGGGTATTGCTGCTATCTCTCTTAAGGGGGAGGAGCTTGGGTATTGCTGCTATCTCTCAAGGGGGAGGAGCTTGGGTATTGCTGCTATTTCTCTTGAGGGGGAGGAGCTTGGGTATTGCTGCTATCTCTCTTGAGGAGGAGGAGCTTGGGTATTGCTGCTATCTCTCTTAAGGGGGAGGAGCTTGGGTATTGCTGCTATCTCTCTTAAGGGGGAGGAGCTTGGGTATTGCTGCTATCTCTCTTGAGGGGGAGGAGCTTGGGTATTGCTGCTATGTCTCTTGAGGGGGAGGAGCTTGGGTATTACTGCTATCTCTCTTAAGGGGGAGGAGCTTGGGTATCGCTGCTATCTCTCTTAAGGGGGAGGAGCTTGGGTATTGCTGCTATGTCTCTTGAGGGGGAGGAGCTTGGGTATTGCTGCTATCTCTCTTAAGGGGGAGGAGCTTGGGTATTGCTGCTATCTCTCTTAAGGGGGAGGAGCTTGGGTATTGCTGCTATGTATTGCGAAGTCTTTCACGATACCGTTTCCTCTGCTTTGATCGTTGGATTTTGTGTGATATCGGGATGTTACGAATCTAGCTGCGTCGCAAGGTACATTTGGAGGGTTTTTAATGACAAAGAACACATTTATTTCACCGGGTAACTTATTCTATTTAGGGCTCTGGAAAACATACGGATATAGTCTTTTCCTGGTTTTAGGCTGCATCACAGCATCGTGCTTTTTTCATCCTTTTGTAGCTGTTCTATTAACCTTTAACCACTCAGCCACGTTATTAAGGACTACATGTAATTCTATCGTTTGGCCACTATGAAAAAGTGCTTCAAAGCCTGGCTTACTTTCTGTGGGTGTTTCCCTGGAGGACGAGTGGGATGAAGGAGGGTCTCTGCTGTCCATCACCTCCTCCTGAAGAACTGTTGGACAAAGGGTTTTGGGGGGGGAGGGTCCGATAGTCACCATCAGTCACTATCAGCCCCCACCCCTCCAGCTGCTGCTCTCCTGATGGACTCCAGCGAGTCAATGACTGTCAGTCAGCGTCTCCTCCTCGTCTTTATCTACTGCCAAGTCCATACAACACTCTCCATCGTGGCGTCGTCATCATCCTCTGTTTTAATGAACAATCCTTCAGTGGGTTCTTTGCATTCTCAAAGTCAACGAAACCTACCCCCAAAACACTCTCAGACCCTATACTGAAGTAAAAGGTCAAATACTGAGGTCTCAAAACGGTCCATTACAAGTCCTTAAATATGACTGAAGTAGAGGAACAAAAGCAGTACACATGTGTCACAGTATTCTATCATCGTTGAATATTATATATTATAAAACGGACAAGTCAAATCAAGCAATCTGATTGGTTCTTACCCGTGATATACTGAGCGTATACCACGGGTAGAATTGTAAGTTACTTTTCACATCAAGTCAGTATCCCTCCGCGTCTGAGAAAAACAGTATACCGTCGGGCCGAACCACGCCCCTTAGCTGTGATATAATGAGCATATACCACGGCCTGTCGTGAGCTATTGCTTAAATGTATTTGGGGCATCTTTTCAGCTTATATTTTCCCAAGTGTCATTCTCAAAGTCAAAGAAATCAACTTACAAAACACTCAGATGCTTTACTTAAGTAAAAGGTAAAATACTGAGGTCTCAAAACGGTGCATGACAAGTTAATGTCCGTAACCCTTAGATGCCCTTAGAGTGACTGGACCCTACACTCTTCCATAAGTGGGTCAATTTTTTTTGCTTTTATGCCATTTTTGTCATTTTGGTTAAGAAAAATTCACTTGTATAATATCTAGTATTATATTTTGGTTCACACTAGAAATATTTTATATTTAATTTTTCACTTTTTATAATTTTAGAAAAAAAAAGTACATTTTGAAAAAAAAACGATTTTTGACCCACTTATGGAAGCTTGGGGTAGACAATACAAACACTACAATTTCTTAAAATGTCCATTTTAAAATGTGAATGGCATGATATCCAAAACATGTTTTCTGAGGAATAGCTGGAATATGAAATGATGAAAAAATGTAATTACAACGATACTTCAAGAAATAAATTAAAATGACGCAATGATGGCAAAACATATTTATTTTACTGGCAGTTGTGGAGAATCAGAATACCTTTATTCGTGCCACAGAGGGGACATGTACGATTGGTACAGCAACGAGAGCCAACGATAAGGCTTTATAACTTAATATATCACTCAAGAAGCAGGCATTAAAAAAAATCTAGAAATTACACAATTTACAAGCGTTATAGCAGCCAGGTGAAAGAATACAAAGTTGCTAGTATAAATTGGCGGTAAATATATATTGCACATAAGTAGTAATGCACGGCAGGAGTGTTATAAGGCGCGTTCACACCGGAGTACTTTTCCCGTTTAGTTCCGTTAGTGCCTGGAATTTTGCGTTCACACCAAAAAGAGAACTTAGTTCCGAGAACTTTTACCCCCATTTTTAGTGCCTGCAAGAGAGGTGGTGCTTTGCTGGGGAGAAAAAAGTACCACTTTCTATTGGCTGGGCGAATTGCAAACCACGCCCCCTAAAACTCTGAAAAGATTTGTGAAGCCGCCATTTTATTTGCTGGCATTAGCATTATTAGCATTAGCATTATTAGCATTAGCATTCGCCCCGCGCATCAACGCAGAGAGAATAACTTATGGCAACACAAAAGAAAACATGGGAGCGGTGGAGATGAGGAGGTGTCGGCGTTCTGGCGATTTACTCGGAAGGCTTCAGGAGAAGCTGCTGGGACTCCTTCATATGCGTAATCTTCCCTCATGGAACGTATTCCGGTGTGAACGCGATCTGTACGTAAACAAAAATGTTCTAAAAAATTATAAATAGTGAAAAATTAAATATAAAATATTTCTAGTGTGAACCAGAATATAATACTAAATATTATACAAGTGATTTTTCTTCACCAAACATGGCATAAAAACACATATTATTCTAATACGGGTCCTTTTTGACGCACTTATGGAAGAGTGTAGGGTGCAGTCACTCGGGCATCTAAGGGTTAATATTGACATTAATGATGTGACCGTCTGTTTCCTGTAGATACTGAATTGCTCTTTCTACGGCACTGTTAGTGTACAGTTTTATGATCATGCTGCTGTGTTTATTGTATCTTTGTAACTCTGGCACAACCATCTCCTCTGGATGAATAAAGTCCCGTCTTGTCTGACTTGAGTAAAAGTACTCTTTCCTTCCCCCTCATGTACAGTACAGCGTTAAACTGTGACTTCACTCACGGCCCCCCTTTAGAGGAAAGAGCGTGTATAGATGAGTAGTGGGCTGAAGCCGGCGTCCAACGAAAAGCCACGAGGCCTCGGGGCAGATCGGGGGGGGTCAAAGGTCACGACAGTCAATCACACAGTGACCCCCTCCTGTCCCGACATCCTTTGTGTTCATTGAGAAAAAAAAGTCTTCATGAACTACCAGTGAAAAGGCTTCCAGCTGCAAAGACAGGGGAAAAGGCAGAGAGGAAGGGGAGGAGGAGGAGGGAGTGAAGGCCTCTCTTCTTATTTAAATTAGGAGGGGGATAAAAGCTGTAGGTAAAAGAGAGAGAGGGGGGAGAAAGGGGAGGGAGAACGTAACGGAGAGAGGAGGTGCTCGTTGTCTTTAAGAGGATTGATTATCTCTCTCTCTCTCTATCTACACTGAACAAAAATATAAACGCAACACTTTTGTTTTTGCTCCCATTTTTCATGAGATGAACTCAAAGATCTAAAACATTTTCTATTTACACAAAATAACCATTTCTCTCAAATATTGTTCACAAATCTGAAAAAATCTGTGATAGTGAGCACTTCTCCTTTGCCGAGATAATCCATCCCACCTCACAGGTGTGGCAGATCAAGATGCTGATAGACAGCATGATTATTGCACAGGTGTGCCTTAGGCTGGCCACAATAGAAGGCCACTCTGACACGTGCAGTTTTGCTTTATTGTGGGGGTCTGGGGGGGTCCGAAAACCAGGCATATATATTTTCTAGTCTTTTGAATTTGTATTGTACAATGCCATGGTATCAATAAAGTTCTTCTTATCTATTCTTATCTGCACTTCCTATGGTGGCCACCAGGTGCAAACGCATCAAGCGATAACATTTAAAAAAAATAAACTTTCTACATATATATCAAAGTACAATGTGAACATATTTACTTTAGTCTCTTGTGTTTTTATTAGGGCTGTCAAGTTAACGCGTTAATAACGCGCGATTAAAATTAAACAACATTAAAAATGTGTGATTAACTATTTTAATCGACTGACAGCCCTAGTTTTTATAAATGTGTTATTCTATTGTCTATATATCTTTATTGAACATTCTTACTTTACATTTTAACATTTTATGTTAGTTTTTTTTCATCTTTATTTTACTTAATTCAAACTTTCTTGAAACCCAATCACCCCCAGGATAAATAATGTATATTCTGATACTGATTCTAATATTATGACTGAAAAATATATTAAAGTGTGTGTGTGTGTGTGTTTTGTGTTCCAGTTCCAGTTTGAGTGGGGTCTTTTGATCGCTGTGACGCTGTCGTCTTTAGTGTGTCTGAGCCGCCTCTACACGGGCATGCACTCAGTTCTGGTGAGCTATCACACACACACACACACACACACACACACACACACACACACACACACACACACACACACACACACACACACACACACACAGTATAAAACATTCAGGGCAGGATTCATAATTCAGTAAAGTGTCTGCCTGAAGCCTTTTTGCCCGTACTCTTTATTCAGTATCGGCCGTCCCTTTTAAAACACATTCATCAGGCTGAACTCATCACTACCTTTCTGCTTCATGCGGAACATTTTCTTCCTGAATCTCCAGAAAGTGAAGGCTTGAGGTTATGAGGAAAAATGGCTGTATGCTTTCTTTCTGAGCGTTAGAGGAGAGATGCTATCGGTGTGTTGCAAAGCATCAACATATGAAGTGAAGCACTCTTATCGAGCGCGGCAAAAGTGGATCATGTACACTTTAAAAAACCTCTCCTATCAAATCCTCAAGATTTTAGGAAGGTGAGATCAGATTTCATCCATATGAGGCGTTGTTTTTTCAAAAATCTGCAAAATAGTCAAGCTAGCTGCACAGCTTGGAGAATAGCACAGTGAGCTTCATTAAAACATGAAGACCTTATCACAGACGATTACGTTTAGCAAAGTTAGTTGTCAAATAAAGTCGTATGCATTTTGAAGCAAACCTAAACACCCACTTCCTGTTTCATGCCGAACAATGTGGCGCCATGTAAAAGGTGTCTGAATGGAATTCGTTTGTAAATTAAATAGTATTTTAAAAGTCCAACACTTAAAAAAACAAAGACTATAGCCGCTTTCACACCAAGTACTTTGCCGTACTTGGTGCCAGCACTTAGTTCCCCCGTGGAACTAGTAAGTACAGATCGCGTTCACACCGGAATAAGTTCCATGAGGGAAGGTTTACGCATATGAAGGACTCCCAGCAGCTTCTACTGAAGCCTTCCGAGTAAATCGCCAGAACGCCGACACCTCCTCATCTCCACCGCTCCCATGTTTTCTTTTGTGTTTCCATAAGTTAGTCTCTCTGCGTTGGTGCACGGGGCTAATGCTAATAATGCTAATGCTAATAATGCTAATGCCAGCAAATACAATGGCGGCTTCACAAAGCTTTTCAGAGTTTTCCGGGGCGTGGTTTGCAATCCGCCCAGCCAATCAGAAAGTGGTACTTGTTTCTCCCCAGCAAAGCATCACCTCTCTAGCAGGCACTAACAATGGGGGAAAAGTTCTCGGAACTAAGTTCTCTTTTTGGTGTGAACGCAAAATTCCAGGCACTATCGGAACTAAATGGGAAAAGTACTCCGGTGTGAACGCGCCTATAACACTCCTGCCGTGCATTACTACTTATGTGCAATATATATTTACCGCCAATTTATACTAGCAACTTTGTATTCTTTCACCTGGCTGCTATATCGCTCGTAAATTGTATAATTTCTAGATTTTTTTTAATGCCTGCTTCTTGAGTGATATATTAAGTTATAAAGCCTTACCGTTGGCTCTCGTTGCTGTACCAATCGTACATGTCCCCTCTGTGGCACGAACAAAGGTATTCTGATTCTCCACAACTGCCAGTAAAATAAATATGTTTTGCCATCATTGCGTCATTTTAATGTATTTGTATGTGAATTTTAGCATGTAAAGTAGCATTTTTAATTTGTGAATATATTTATATATTTCAAGATACATTTATATATTATTTTAAATCTTGGGGTATGTTTTTGCCCCTCGTTTTAAGGCCATTATGAGATTTCTTGGTGCTGTTTTGCCCCCCTTAGTTTCTGACACTACTGTGCATGCACCATTACATTGCATTTAGCTGACGCTTGCATCGAAGGCAACTTAAAAAAAAGTGGAATCAACCATAAGGAAACCAACTCAAAATCTTGTAAGGCAGGGGTGTCCACACTTTTTTCTCCGAGGGCCACATACTGAAACACATACAAAGGGCTGGGCCGCTCACTGGAGGTACATTGCCTCATAAGTGAAGTTATAAGTTAGCTAAATCAATCAGATGTAGGTACATTACGCTTGATACTTGAATATGCTTTAAGAAAAAAGCAGCCTATATCCCAACTTTCAAAAGGGGTTTCATTTATTTTGTTCGCAGCTCATTCCTTAAAACAGAAGCCTCAGATTGATTATAATAAGGACAAATATGAAGCGTATATTTCAAGCTTATGCGAATTTGTTATTGGGCTTTTTCTCATCAACTTAGATTTGAACTTTAATTGAATGAATTTATTGTATTTTGAATATTGTGTAATATATTTTGAGAAGTACAATATAAGACGAGCGCAAGTTTGACGCGTGGGCCATATTTCATTATACTTTTTTGACTTAGCTGAGAGCCGATTCAACATGTTTGGACACCCCTCATGTAAAGTGTCTTTAAGTTCCATGAAAAGTAAACAAAATTAATTGTTGTTATTGTTCTGTTTTCAGGACGTGCTCAGCGGCGTCTTAATCTCCGCCCTCATCTTGTCCTCCACCTACCCGTACTGGGAGTCCATCGATCGGTTCCAGCTCTCCAGCAGCTTCTCCCCCCTGCTGGGCGTGTTTCTCCCCCTCCTGCTCAGCTACTCTTACCCCCAGTTGGACCACTACAGCACCACCAGGGGGGACACCACCACCATACTGGGGGCGTCAGGAGGCTGCTGGGTGGGCTACTGGCTGGACCATCAGCTGGGGGGGCCGCTTCACCCTCTGGGGGAGAAGATGCCCGCACGTCTCCCCCCTCTGACCTTAAACTCTGTGTTTCGTGGAGGCGCTCGCTCCCTGCTGGGAATCGTAGCTTTACTGGGAACTCGCCAGCTGGTGAAGACCCTCAGTCTGAAGGCGCTGTTCTCCTGCTACAGCGTGGAGACAAGTGACCGCAATGCGAGGAGGAGGAGAGAGATCGAAGTGCCGTATAAGCTCGTTACGTACATGGCTGTGGGGCTCGTTAACTCGCTATTAGTCAACAGGGGGTTTGTTCTCCTGGGGCTCCTGTGACGCGTTACTCTGACAACTGAAACCTTTTTAAAGCACTTAATGGTCTGATTTGCATAAATGGACTGCGTTTATATCGCGATTTGTCCAGAGATTTTAGATCCTGTATCCAAGTCAGAATGCACCCGTTCATACAGAGGCAGAGATCTGCTCAAGGGACGCTAACATTCACCACGTCATGCCATCGGGAGCAACGTGGGGTTAAATAGTTTGCCTCACGATACGTCCACACAAAACACTACCTCAGCTACGCAGCCACATGGGGACGACGACAGTGGACCAGTGATAAGGGCCCGTCTCTTAAAGGCTGGCACAAAATATATGAGTCTGTTTCCTTGGAATATTTAACACAGCCATATCCATCAAACCTGAGACCCTTACTTCAAAGGTGCTGCTGTAAACACACGTGCCTTGCTTGAACTTTTCTTAGGCCTGATTGATCAGCTGTTATTAAGAGGAACCTCCTCACGTGGGTCTCCTGTAACCTCTTCTGCATGTCTTAAAAATCTTAGCTGTTTTTGTTTCTTTCTATGTATGTATTTGTTGTGCCATCACTGAGTTTGTAAAAAGAAAGAAAAGTCAATAAATGTATTGATAAAAAGCCGATATTCATCCCACAGCTTGAAATCATTTATAATGCACGTGTACTAACAACCCCCTTTAGGACCCTCGGGTCTCCTGGCCTTTTAATTATACATTATATCTAAAGATAAAACTAAGATCAACATATTTGTGTATTAATTGATTATTGAATATTATACCTGAGGGCAGTGAACAGCGATCATACATTTAAGGCTCGAGAGGTAAAGGAAAAGTGTAATACAGCTATTTTTATGAAGATAAGACCTACTTTTAACTTTATAAACATAAGTTATAGTAAAAATGGCAATAAAAGATTACAACGATATAAACATAAGTTAAAAAGTGTGCATTTAAAGTTATGTATTAGTTTGAATAAGATATAATGTTTAAAGGGTGTGGCTTTGATGAAGTCTCGGTCCATTCAACCAGAGCCATGTTACATTTACTGAAGCAAACATGTTCAAATGAAGTAAAACACTTGCACAACTTTAACTTCTCAATGTCTATAGGCCTGTATAACATTCGTATTGTATTCTAAAATCTGATGCAGGTTCCTGGTGTTTCTTCTCCTGGGAGAACCCCGCCTTCAGTCAGACGTGCTCTCACCAGCCGGGGAAATCCTGTCAGAACCAGTTGAGCTGAAACTAGGAACACTTTATTTCAGCGGCTCTGCCCCTGAAGTCAGGTCACCCTGCGGGTTAGGAGAGCGGATATTGAGGAGCAGAGCGGGGATTAAAGGGTTAACCTGACTCGACAGTTAGCGGGAAGGAGCTCCTGTCAGACTGAATCTGCAGACGGCTCGTTATCCGGCCCCTCTTCAAATGGGCTGTACTCCACAGACTAAAAGGGAATGTACGCAGCAGAGGCGGATTTAGGATTGTAGGAGATCAGGGGCTTAGCCCAGGAGTCGTTGGGGGGGGGGGTGCAGGGGTACAGTGCTATTTTTTTTTTACAAGTGGAGGGTGGACCGAACATCCTTTAGGGGGGTCGTCGCCTCCTCTGGGGTCGTCGAATGTGGATGAAATGGACAGATTCCTGTACATTTCATGCATTTTTAATGGAAGTCGTCAGTATATGGAGCTTAACCCATAATTCCCGGAGGTTCCAGGCCGAATTTGGAAGCTCATAGGCGGCCTGCCATGCGCCCCCACCCGTGGAAAGCAAAAAAAAGTAAAGAAAACGGTCAATTATATGTTAAAATAATCAAAAATGAAGTTTTTGAAAATTCTCGAAAAACGGCTAAGTGCCAACGGGGGAGGGGGTCAAGTCTTCGGCGCTTCGGGACGAAACCCCGGAGACTTTTGCACTCCCCCGTTCTTGCTCCCCCCGGGAAGATTTGTTTTTAAATATTGAAGTTAAAAGCATCGATCTGGTGCACTTTGAGAGCAACATTAACCCTACCTTAATAACACCTGAAAGCGGACAAAATGCACTGAAGAACACTCATTCACACCCTTTAATGAAGCAAGCTAATGCCTTAACTCACTCAAATAGTCGTTTACTTATTAAGGTGAAACGAATGTGCGTAGAGTTTTAAAGGATGCGGATAGTCTCACCTTGATTCTGGCGCATTGCTTATCGTTGTATAGATCTATTCTCATCCACCATCTTTGTTTGTGACGTAAAGAGTGTAACAGTCACGTTTCTGAATCGGACACTCTGAGTGGATGCAGTCACAGCCAATCGGAGTCTGATTCAGAGGGTTGCCTGTCAGTTCTGTTGTCATGTGTACTGAAACGAGAGCCGGTATAATTCCACGCGCGAATACAAATTGGAATACGTTATTTTAGTGTCTTAAAAGTAGACTGAGGTATGAAGGGTTAACGTTACATCTTAGGATCATTTGTAGTCATGTTCTGTATACATACTAACATATAAGGGTATTGACTTAGTGTGGTTACTCCATGTTTACTAGCTATAACATTAACGTCGTTACATCACTCTTTTTCACTTCTTACTCAGTCAGCCAGAGCGCAGATATCACCATTAGATTAACAAACCTGAAACATCATCCATTTCCTCACTGCTGGTGATGACATTGTTGTCAGCTGCTGATACTGCTGCTGCTGCAGCTTGTGGCGCCGGCTGCTTCGATGACAATAACTTTCTAATATCCATAACTGTATAGGCTATTAGCTTAAAACTCGTCAGGCACTAGGAAGGATCGCTTCGTCTTCAGGGCAGGCTACGCAGTACGCAGGCTAATGCCCCACAGTGGCTGCCTCTCTGGTGGACTCCGGTACTGCACATAAAAAAATGTTTAAGTGAAACATCCGGGGCTTGAGCCAAAGTAGCCACCCCCTAGCGCCGCCACTGGTACGCAGCGTTAAGAAATGTTTGCTTTGAATTGAAGCCGATGCAGAAGCTTTTACACTAGTAGCCTATAGAGAGCTTGATGTGTCCCGTGTCATGGCCATTTCTACTGATCATAATTCTATTATTGAGGTCTACTAGAATAAATGTATATTGTGCAATTTTCCAAACTCACATTGGTTTCTCACAGCATCTCTGTATCGTGTGTGTATTCACTCTCTGCCCTAAACGGCTTGTTGGAGCTCCTGCCCCCCGTCGCTCCCTGTGAGCCCAGTGGCCGTCTGCGAGACACCGCGAAACCCAGCCTGAAACACACACACACCCGCAGCCTGGCTGGAAGTTTGTGTGTGTGCCCCAGGCTGAGTTCCACGGTGTCTCGCCGACCCCACACCAGAGAGCCAGCTCACACTGTCCGCTCCTCGCAGCAGCGAGCCTCGCAACGTCCTGCCGAGTGTGTGTGTGAGGATTGGGAATTCTGCGGATTGGTCTAAACGTAACGGCTCCGTGGATTGGTCAATTTGGACCAATCTGGGAAGCCGTTACGTCTCTATACCCAAGAAGTAAACAATGGAAAAAGAGAAATCTCCAACGAGGCGTTCTGGGGCAGCAGACAGGTCTTCTCTGAGTTAGAGTTTTACTCGCTACAGGGTGCACTTTGAGGGTGTGTGACTGCAGACCGGTCACATGCAGAACCTTCATAACACCAAGGGGACGGGTGATAACCAGGAAGAGCATGACATGGGACCTTTAAGGTTGATTCCACGTATTGTAACTTGCCTTGAATGAAAATCTAATGTTGCATGAACAGTAATGTCAGACACTAAGGGCAAAAAAAAGCACCAAGAAATCTCAGAATGGAATTCCCAAGATGTTAAGAAAGTTTCCCTTAATTGTTTAAAATGTCCTACCATGGGAACGTATGCTCTGATAATAAAGATGCACTAGAACAAAAGGATCAAAGCTGGAAAGTGAAAAGTCAGAATGGCTTTATTGGATGTTAAAAGGAAAACATGCGTAGTACTTTGTATGAAAGGATCAACAGTCTTTTCAGAAGGACTTGTGTTTCATTATCACATATCGAGACATCAGATGGAACCACTGAGTTAAAGCTTTATTGAAATGGACTACTTGGACGTTGTGTTTCTTTTCACATCAGACACCACTCTGCGTCTCCATGACGAATCAGACCTTGTTGAAGGCGGCCACATCCACACTCTGAACGTACTCCTCGAAGGCGGTGATGGCCTCCTCCAGCAGATCCGTGCCCACTTTCTCGTCCTCCACCACGCACCCTATCTGCAGCTTCTTGATGCCGTATCCCACGGGCACCATCTTGGATTGCCCCCACAGAAGGCCCTCCATTTTGACGCTGCGCACACACTCCTCCATCTTCGCCATGTCCGTCTCGTCGTCCCACGGCTTCACGTCCAACAAGATGGACGACTTGGCGATGAGAGCTGGTTTCTTGGATTTCTTTGCGGCGTATTCGGCGAGACGCTGCTCTTTAAGTTTCTCCACTTCGGCGCTGTCTTCTTCGTCGTCCGAGCCAAAAAGATCGATGTCATCGTCGTCTTCTTCGAGGACGAATTGACTTTTCGAGGACGGGAGGTTGGCTCGTTCCCTCAGGAAGGACTTGACGTGGTTGTACCAGCGTAAAAGGTGGGGGAAAGTCGAAGAAGGGGCGGACGGGATGGCGTCGAACATCGTCGTGTCGGCTTGAGTCGCCTCAAAACCCTCCATGTAGCTTTTATCCGCCAGAAAATCATCGAGAGCCTTCAGACCGGCGGCAGAACTCACGTCGCCGAACACCGTCTTGGTAGAAGTTGGACGGGAGTTGAGGACTTGCGACAGGAAGTGGTGTTTGATGACTTCGTGCAGCGGGACGTCGTGCGTGAGCGTGGTTTCCGCAGGGTGGCCACTGGAAGAACCAAGGCGACAGGTAGCAATGAGTCACTGAGATTAACAAGCACTCACCCCAAGACACCGAAATCAAGAGCAGGCATGCAACACACACACACACACAAGCCCACACACACACAAAAAACTCCTTGTTAATTTTTTATTCTTCTGATGTAAAAACACGATGCAGCACAAAATCCAAACCCGTGTTATCTTTTTAACAAATTTCAAGCCTGATTTTCTTTATTGTTTCTCATTTTTGTCAAAGAATATATTATTATTATATATATGTTGGGTAGGGGGTTTAAGATTAAGAAGGGGAAATCACGACTATTAACATGAAGAAGCATCTGTATTTGTATGTAATTTTCAGGTATTGGTCTTTGTATTTCATGTAATTTCTACCCCTCTTTTCTTTTTTTTATGTTTTGTAACTTTTTGATTTATGTCTTGTTTATAATGTGATCATAGCCCATAGGGGTGGGGGGGTGAGGGTGGGGGGTGGGAGGGTGAGGGGTGGGGTAACTATTTAATTTTCCTACAGACCGTCTTCTATACATGCGTACCTACTGTATTGCCATTGTGATGTCTGTCAAAAAGCCAATAAAAAGATTTATAAAAAAAGAAAAAAAAGAAGGGGAAATCACACGAAGGGCTCGACGTCCATTTTGAATTATTCTGATGTGTTTTTAACACGACGCAGCTCAACCACAACATCCTTGTATCTTTTTAACAGATTTCAAGCCTGATTGTTGCGTCTTGTTTTGGTCGGGGGGTATGTTGTATTATTTTGGGTAGGGGGTTTGAGATTAGGAAGGGCTCGATGTCCATTTTCTATTCTTCTGATGTAAAACCACACCACGCAGCACACGCCCACCACAACATCCAAACACGGGTTATCTTTTTAACAAAAGCCTGGTTCTCCTGATTGCTTTCTGTTGTTGTCAGAGAAAGTATTTTGGGTAGGGGGTTTAGAGTTACGAAGGTTTAAATCACAGGAAGGGCTCGATGTCCATCTCCACGGCGGAGCAGGGCATCGTGAGCTCGAAGCGGGTGATGACGTCCGGGTGAAGAACGCCGAGACGTCCGACGCTCTTCCCACCCACGAAGATCTCGGCGCAGCGGCCGGGGAAGAAGGTGGAATCTGAGAGAAAAACATATCATTATTATCCTGACGCAGACATGAAGTACAATGTAAGTGAAACGCTGCATTCCTTCATGTAAGGAATTGGCATGTAGTAACAGAGGATACGTGTCACTCCCACTGAGGACATGCCAACAGCATGCTCGCGAACTGTCAACGGGGGGGGGGGCGGGGGGGCGGGGGGGGGGGGACAGTTCACATGCGCCGTGTTATGCATGGCTGCTGCACCTCGCGGGAGCGTGCACAGCGTAAAGCCAAAACTCACAGACATTTCAATGATGGGCACAGTTAGGTTTGGAAACGGTATGATTTCCTTTTGGGAGGGCGTGCATAACACGGCAGAACACCGGAGCCTCGCTGCGGGGAAACGTTGGCGCTGTTCCAAGTTTGTTCTAATCTGTCAAAATGACGGACTGCTTTCAGATTTGTCGGTCATTGTTAAAGAAAATCCGTCAGTCGGAAAATATTCGGTTAGCGCGACCTCTGCACCCGTGTGCTACAGTGGTTCTCAAATGGGGGTACGCGGAGCCCTAGGGGTACGTTGGGGTACTGCAGGGGGTACGTGAGATTTATGTTATGTTAATGAAAAAAAATAAAATAAAAATGTTTAGGAAAAGTAAGGAAGTTTGAGGGTTTTATATTAACAGTTACACATATTTCATAACGCGAAGTGTAATAACTGCAGGTTGCCTCGCTGTCAGAATGACAAAGGTCCTCAGTGAAGCCCATGTTTCTCACTACGTACAACTTATTAAAAAGATCAGTTCAAAGCAGCTAATGTCGTCTCAGTGTTATTGCTTGATGTGAAAATTGGTTTGCCATGAATTTAGTGATGGATTGTAAACATTTGAAATGTAGCATTTAAGTGTTTCTCAGTTACTGTTGTTGTTTTAATAAATCAGACACCGATGGTGCAGCGCTGTGTACCTCTTTATATAGGCTTTTTTGCGCTGATCAGGGGGTAATTTTGTTTTCAAAGGGGGAACATTATTGAGAATCACTGCTCTAACACACCATCTGTTCAGTCTGGGTGCTTCTTGGATCAGGTTTCTGCCACGTTGCAGAAAGCACAAACTAAAATGTTTTTGCACTAACAAAAGCATCCATTTAAAGATAATGGGATTTTGCCAATATCTTGAAAAGGTTATTTTTGCATATCTTCAATGCCGATACGCGTACATACTTTTTTGTTGTGTAATTAACATTTTATTATTACCGTTAATATGCAGAGAGAGTACAACGCATGTTAACACGTCACGTTTATATTCATGTAAGGAGTTAGCTGTGTTTCTTGACCTAAAAAAGGCTTTTATGTTAATCATAAAATACTCATATCTAAGATTTCCAGTTTTAACTTTTCTTCACAAACACTTAAATGGTTAGAATTGTATTTGTTTAACCGATCTCAGTATGTGAGAGTTCAAAATCATGAATCTGCTGACCTTCATCTTTCGACAGGTGTCCCACAAGGTTCAATCCTGGGACCATTACTATTTTCGCTCTATATAAATGATTTACCATCTGTATGTCCTGACACAAACATCCAAATGTATGCAGATGACACTGTAATACATGTACATGGAAGCAATATGACACAAGTGGCTAATGAACTGACAAACACCTTGGTTCATGTAACAACTTGGTTGGAACGATGCTGTTTGCAACTAAATATTTGTAAAACAGTATGCATCTTCTTCACCAAAACAAAGTCCTCTTGTGTCTTAAATGTCTTTTGCTTTTAATCTGTAAAGCACTTTGAATCGCCACGTAATGAAAAGTGCTATATAAATAAAATTGCCTTGCCTTGCGTTGTGCCAGATGTTTTTGTATCAGGGGAGAGGCTACAGGTGGTGTCACAATACAAAGTACCTTGGAGTTACGGATGCCAGCGATTATTCGAATATTCGTTACAGTCTCCATAATCGAATATTATTTTTAAAAATCGCTTTTATTTATATATTTTTTTTTTATTATTTATGTTTTTTTTTTTTTTCTGGCTTGGTTTCAACCAAAATATATATAAATATATATATATGCTAATAATAGTAATAGTATTAATAATCGTTGTGATGACATGCTTGTGTGTTGTTTGTACTGTTAAACATGTTACAGTAAGACAACAACGGAATTCATTTTGTCTGAGTTTTTTTTTCCCGCGGGGGGGGGGGGGGGGGGGGTCGAATAATCGATTTTGATCATGGTCAGTTTCTGGCAACCCTACTTGGAGTCATGATTGATTCAACACTCAATTTCTAGGGTCAAATTCAGTCTGTCGAATTTTAGGTTCACCAGAGATTACATGTCAATTGAGGCATCTCTGATGTACACACGCCAAAATCATTGTCTTTCTTATTTTAGAAAACCTTGGTATTGATGAAATCCAAAGTGTGGGCGCTGCTGTGCTGCGTTTCTTGTTCTCTTCATAACACATGGTGAGCCAACATCGGTTATAAATGATCGGTGGATATTAATTTATTCCAAAAATGAAACAA
>NC_047515.1:41922165-41958241 GCF_902827115.2 Pseudochaenichthys georgianus
ATCGTGGTGAAGACGAAGGTCACAAAGCACCTTCAGGGTTCATGCACTTCTCCACCAACGGCTTCTCCAGGACCGTCACCTCGTTTTCCACGACCGAAACACGACTCTCTCTCAGCGGTCCACTGAACACGGTTTATTTAACATGGAACAGGAAAATAAGGTCTGCATGAAACGTGTTGAGCCTCTGAGACAAATCCAACAGCTTACCAGCTTCCACGCGCTGAAGCCACTACAACCTCTCACCAGCAAGACGCCTCAACAGTTAAATGCCATCTTACGTTTCATTACGACACAGTATTTATTATCGTTATAGTTTTACTATTTCGGCGATTTGATCAAATATAAATTATATTTCACTTTAGTTACATTTCCATCACTTTTCCAGGGCCAGGAATTAGCATTTAGAGTTTCCATGACTTGTCCAGGTTTTTAAGGAGCGTAAGAAGAACCCTGATGTTAGCACTTAAGGGGGAAAGGAGGACTTTGTATAATCTTAAATCAGGGTGTATGCAGGAAGTCAACTGTAACGCCTTTTAAGACCCTTCCCATACAGACCTCATCGCCACTTGGAGTTCTAACCGGTTGCCTTGGCGACACACTTTACCTCACATTGACTATACACAGTATTGATTGTCCTTCCTCCTGATCTTCCAACCGTTTGGACTTAGACTTGCATTTCTCCATAACGATGTTGCTTAGCAACCGGGGTAAACGGACCTTCGCGCGCTATCAAGCAGTGAGCGTGCGATGTCCTGTTCAGGCGACGTCAAACCCAACGGGAGGCCATCAATAAACTACACAGAATCACACCACTAGGGCTGAACGATTAATCGATGTTAAATCGAAATCGCGATTTTAAATGATGCGATTATCAAATCGCAAAGCCTGCCATCTTTTTTAACATTATTTTTTTTTTACATTTTTTTTTTTTATTATTATTTTTTTTCTTTTTGTTCTTGTGTGTCAGTCATCCACACCAATCAGACGTGCTGTGCTCCACATGTACCAGCCATTGTTAACCAATCAGAAGTGGCCCATGATAGAAGGTGATAGATTTCCTGTTTGTGTTTTTATCTTGTTGCCTATTAGCTTTTATTTTATTTATTTTTAATTTAGTTATTTAAAAAAATATATATTTTTAAATTGTACGGTGTCCTTGGGTGTCATGAAAGGCGCCTAAAAATAAAATGTATTATTATTATTATTATTATATTGATCCAATCACCTGCCAAGTGCTTTTGAAAGTGCCTGCCCTTTCCAAATGGCTTCCAATGGAGCTTCAGATGCTTTGGTGAACCATCTGGGTCAGGTTAGTAATGCTCCATCACATGTTTCTATCACAGGGTGAATCTGAAACTGAAGCTTGACTTTAAAGCAACGGAGGTTTCATGTAAGTTTAGTTCTTTCACTCGTAGCTCGGGCTGCGGGGTGCTAGAGACGGGAGCACGTTGATGCGACCTTCCTAGCCGGAGATATGGCCGCATTTTACAATAAACTTCCATTGGGTCGCTTAAAAACAAATATCGCAATATTTGTCAGAAGAATCGCAATTAGATTTTTTCCCAAAATCGTGCAGCCCTACGCTGACACACCTACGCCATGACTACATTCAGGCAGACTGCAGAACACAACCTCTTTGGACCATTTATATACTTATTGACAACAAGCTACAAAATGTAAGACCTTGGAAAATGCCGTTTAATAGCCTTCATTTTCGCTAAATCGATTTATCAACTTTTAATACTTTTTAAGACCCCGCGGACCCCTGCTAATGTTTCTTAAGCAGAAAAGAAAATGGCAGAAGAGGAAGGAGCAAGACTTTAAAAAAAAAAGACACGACAGGTAACTTCTCACTTCTTTACAATCAAAACTGAAAACTATTATGTTGCCCATGGAACATTGTTCTTCATCAACAGCCAACTCAAGACTCGCCTTTTTGATTTAGCTTTCAAATGAATTATATGTATTCTTGTTCTCATCGGTCCTGTGTGTGTTCTGCCCAGGTCGTATTAATCAAAAAGCGTTCACTCTGTTCATCACCTGGGAAGGCGAGGTCGTGTTGTGTATTTGGCTTTTTGTTTGTGTTATCGTTTATGTATGAAAAGTGCTTCATAAATAGAGTTCGACTGAATGTTTTCCTCACCCTCAGCGGCCTGGATGTGGTACCCGTCTCCTCGCTCTGACTTCACCTCCAGCAGCTGCATCGTGCGGTCCAGCAGGCCGTGGATCACCTCGAAACCCGGGCTCTTGTTGTAGTAAACGGCACAGAAGCGCCGGCTGTTCCTCGCACCCACATCTGGGAGGAAGAGGAGGAAGAGGATGAGGAGGAGGAAGAGGAGGAGGAAGGGTTAGGGTTTATTTATTTGGACTGGGAGCCGCAGGGTCGCCGGTTCAAGTCCCCGACCAGACCTAAATATGGACTGTGGACTGCTACTTGGAGAGGTCCCAGCTCACCTCCTGCCCTGGAGACACATTTCACTGTGTGTGCTGTGCGCTCTGCATGGGTGACCATTAAAGAGGGTTTAATATTAAAGGTCACCTATCGGGCTATTTTTAGGCAACAGCACGGGTCTCTCAGATATATACAAATATATAAAACATGGCTATGAAGTGTTTTGCTCCAAATACCAAACGGATCATTCTAGCCACGCCTCATATCCCTCTATTCCACTTCCTGTTTCTAAAGTACTGATTTGGGGATAAAGCTTTAAAGAGGAGGGGTCTGAGCTCATGCGGGACCCGGCAGCTACCGTCTAAACTAAATGCTGCCGTGATGAAACGCCATATCATGGATTATCAAGGATCTGAAACAGTCTGGAGCTCAAAGGCTTTCTCTCTCCCGGTTAGACCACAAGGTGAGTTCCTTTTCACTTCCTGCTTCTTCACACACATGCTCTCCAGCACAGGTTAGCTCTGAGTGTTAGCGATGCTAATGTGAACACCGACCATATTACGTCCAAAACAGTCGGGCATTGTTTCTGATAGCAGCGTTTCTGATTGGGCCGTGGGTCCACATTTCAGATATTACGTCATATCGGACGCAAATCTGGATCAGCTCCGTAGTTCCCCGTTTTTAGAGATTTGGGTACGGAGGAAAAGAGAGAGGGTTTTATTTCCTGACGCTGCGTGAGTTCCCCGACACACCGGGACACATGTTGAAGTAGAGAAGACATCAAAAAGTTCATTTTGCATGATAGGTCCCCTTTAGTTAATGAATAAGTACTTTATTGCAGAGCCCCTAAAGGGATATGAAAACTAAAAAAAGAGAATAAGAGATAACGGGGTTTTTTTAACCCGTTATCCTGACTTTAAAAAATAATTCATGTCCGTTTCGGGGCTCCGTACTTTATTGATCTCAATTTGGGAAATGTTTGCGTTGCAGCAGCAAAAAATACATGACATTGTACATTGGATAAATTAAAAGACTAGAAATAAACAATCCAAATTGTAAACATCTCAATAGAAATAAAATAGCACAAATTTACAGTAAGAAAATATAAGATAAGAACTTCATTGATCCCAATTTGGGAATTGCTTGCGATCTGAGAACTGGGTTGATTTGTTCTACTCGTTTTGTTTTGGTCAGGACTCCGGCACGGCGTTCTGGATTAGTTGCAGTTTTCCAAGGGTTTTTTTAAGGGTTTTTTTTAAGGGTTATTATGGGGCAATATCAACCACTTATTAAGAGATCTGGACTTTCACACACATCTCTTTGATCCCTTCCCACATGCAGCAGACCGTTACCTTTGGTGTCGTCCTTCAGCACCACGTCAGAGATCTCGAACAGTTTGAGGGGGAGGGGCATCTTCCTGTTGGCAGCCAGGGTCTTCAGCAGGCCGGGCAGCAGGGTGGTGCGCGCCACCTGGTGGGCAGAAACGGAGGTGCAGGCAAGGCAAGTTTATTTACTTCATGAATCCACAGAGCTGCATCTCAGAGGGCGGCGGGAGAGCCCCCTTCTGGAGAAACTACAACCCATCACTTTTAAAACATCATTCATTTTGATCTGAATCCATTCATACTTTTTCCTCACTCTTAAATCTTTCTCCAGAGTTGTATTGACTTTTGCTGCAGGTATTACTCGATGCAACAATGCATAATTGACTAAATCGATGATTATTGTTGTTATTTAATGGAGAAGGCGACATACTTTCCCATAGGGGGAAATTAAGTTTCACACTATTGTACTAATACTGATTTTATTTTGTAGAAATTCGGACTTTTAGTACATCACTGTCCTCATTTCTAAAATCATGTGTACTGCAAAATTAACCTATGCAACAATGTATATTAGAAAATACACTTTTTTACACGATTGTTACAGAAATAGAGATATCATTTATGAATCCGCTTCTGGGGAAATGTGAAAACTGTTATTTTTATGTAATATTTTATACGCTTATAAATACACACATGCACAAACGGGACCTAAACACAGCTACTACATTTAAAATATGCAAATTGTGGCCGCATGTAGGACCCGTTGTAAGGCAAGGCAAGTTTATTTATATAGCACTTTTCAACGCAAGGCAATTCAAAGTGCTTTACAAAAAATGAAAGACATTAAGCATTAAAAAAGAAAAGCTAATAAAATAAACATTAAAAGGAAAAATACATGGATAAAAGTTAAAGTGCAGTTTAAGATACGAATAGTTCAATTAAAAGCAGCGACAAAGACAAAAGTCTTCAGCCTGGATTTAAAAGTAGTCAGAGTACAATGTACACATTTAACTGCTTATGTTTCTATGATGGTTTATTCCATTGTGTCATTGTATTTTTCTCTCCGATGGTTCAAACCTGAATTCCCCTCCGGTATGGAACGAGGATGTGATTCTCAAAGACGTATCATTTTCCTGATTTACTGTCAACATACTATAGACATGTTTTTTATATATCGGAGACCTATGCTATGGCC
Organism: Pseudochaenichthys georgianus; assembly: GCF_902827115.2. NCBI lineage: Eukaryota > Metazoa > Chordata > Actinopteri > Perciformes > Channichthyidae > Pseudochaenichthys > Pseudochaenichthys georgianus. The sequence continues at coordinate 41,927,078 of NC_047515.1, forward strand.
TAAAAGTAGGGGTGACCTTTAAAACTAATTAAAATAAATCACCTTTACAAATGTCTTTACGGAAGTGAAACCAATTTGCTAGCCACAGTTTAAACAAGTATGCTTGCACATAAGTCTATGAAGTGCTTTGCTCCAAATACCAAACAGATCACCCGTTCTAGCCACGCCTCATATCCCTCTGTTTCACTTCCTGTTTCTAAAGTGCTGATTTGAGTATAAAGCTTTAAAGAGGAGGGGTCTGAGCTCATGCGGGACCCGGCAGCTACCGTCTAAACTAAATGCTGCCGTGATGAAACGCCATATCATGGATTATCAAGGATCTGAAACAGCCTGGAGCTCAAAGGCTTTCTCTCTTGCCGGTTACACCACAAGGTGAGTTCCTTTTTACTTCCTGCTTCTTCACACACATGCTCTCCAGCACAGGTTAGCTCTGAGTGTTAGCGATGCTAATGTAAACACCGACCATATTACGTCCAAAGCAGTCGGGCGTTGTTTCTGATAGCAACGTTTCTGATTGGCCCGTGCGTCCACATTTCAGATATTACGTCATATCGGACGCAAATCTGGATCAGCTCCGTTGTTCCCCGTTTTTAGAGATTTGGGTACGGAGGAAAGAGAGGGGGTTTATTTCCTGACGCTGCGTGAGTTCCCCGACACACATCTGTATAAAAGACATCACAAAGTGCATTTTGCACGATAGGTCCTCTTTAAATGGCACAGTATGCAAATCTCTAAGTTCTGTTCTTCTTTACCTGGAACTCCGCCGTCTTGGGGTTGGCGATGTGAACCGCTCTCGTCTCGGAGATTTTCTTCCCCAGCTTGTCTGATATATCTTCTGCGGAGCACTGCAGGAGGAGAGGAGCACGGATCCTTATTGATGCTACTGTTACATTAGCACAGGTGGAGGAGAGTCGTACAGTTATCAAGGTGGCTTATTGATGCCTGGTGTGGTGACCGTTTCCACTCACTATCACATGGATTGATTCTGTGATTTGTAGTTACACGTATATAAAGACCCAAATATGTTCATCTTAATTCACATCTTATTTTAAAGTGACTTATATATAACAGTATATAATTTTTTTTTTACCTTTAATTGTATTAATCTCTAATCTGTGTGACTCTCTGCTGTCCTGTTTTTCATCCTTACCCTGTTGCTGTTCAGCTACTGGAGTGGAGAGCCCCAGCTGGGCGTAACTCTACGTCCCACGTGGAACCGAAGGTTAAGACCAAACTAAAGTTATGACTAGGGATAGGTATCGTTAAGGTTTTAACGGTACTACTACTTGCATCGACACCGCTTATCGGTCCGGTGTTTTAACGGTACTCTTATCGGTTCTTTTGGAGAAAGAAAGAAGGTAAACAAATTGTGAACAAAACTAACATTGCTTTTTATTTAAATTAAATAATATTTCACATCGAAATGCTTTAACAAATGGTATTAAATAATGTGATAGAGAACTGTAAACAGAATAGCTGAAACTTTAACAAACTAAATAACTCAGTTTCCTCTAATCATTAACCCATGTTTATATAATGGAGTTAGCTCCGTGTGTTGCTGCTAGCATACAGAACACCTGACGTGGAAACGTTCCTCGTGGACGGGGCTACAGAGCTGCTAGAAAGACAGTGGAACCCGGTGCATTCCTCCGTCTGGATGTGGAGCGCTTTTGATAAATGTTTAGACAAATTGCTCGTGTTACCGCCCTCACATGCTAAACTCTTATTGCGCTTTAGGCAACGAGCATCGAGACGGGTAAAGTTTAACCACACCTTGGAGCACGTTCTCTCGGCCATCTCCTCTGTGTGTGTGTGTGTGTGTGTGTGTGTGTGTGTGTGTGTGTGTGTGTGTGTGTGTGTGTGTGTGTGTGTGTGTGTGTGTGTGTGTGTGTGTGTGTGTGTGTGTGTGTGTGTGTGTGTGGCTGCATGTAGCAGCTGCGCGTGTGTAAACTGCCCCGCCCCCTCGCAAGCAGGCGGGGGACTGGATTGGAAATATCGAAAATAATCGCAGATGCATTTTTCAGTCTTTCTGCGTATTAGAAACGGAGTTGGCGACACTGAAACTGAAATATAATGTTTGTGCAGCAATAATACATACGACATATTTGTTACATGTCTCCAGTACCGATAAAAAGACCGATAACGTCGGGGCTTAACGGTACCACGGTCTTTAATAATTCAGCCCCGGGGCTCGTTTAATACCGGGGCTCGGTACCCATCCCTAGTTATGACTAGTGCACCACTTAGAGTTAGTGTTCTAATTTCTCCATTGGTAAAATTAATTGTTCTCTTCTTTTGGTTTCCGTTACCATTGACTTCGTTATCCAAGTCTTAGCTTGCTTTTTAAATGGAGGAGATCGAGTGTTAGATTATGTAGACGTGTGTTGCTTGGCAACAAGACTGTTTCGCGTGTATTCACGTGGACGCGCATCTTAAGACCCGGCGCAGCTACGACCGAGACTAGTCAGGCTGGGTGCACTCGGTGTAAATTCGAATCACTAAATCGGACGTGGCTAAGCCCGACGTTAGAGTTAAGCCCTACTTTATTACGCCCAGCCGAAGCACTCCACTCCTGAATTTCCCCACATGGATTAATAAAGGTCCATTTTATCTTATCGTATCATTACACGTCACTTGTTAGACGCTTTTATCCAAAGCACAGAAGCACTTTGGGGAGAAGTGTCTTTCCCAGAGACACAACATTTGTCTTTGTATTTTTGATTTGATCTTAAATTGCATCAATCTCTAATCTGTGCTGTTTTTCATTCTCACCCTGTTGCTGTTGAGGATTAAAGGTCCATCTTATCTTATGGGCCCGATTGCACCATCTAGTGTCAAAGTGTATACATTTGTTTCATCTTCACGGTCTACTGTTTTAATTCTATTTTGAGATGTGTAAAGTCTAGTATTGTTTATTACTACTCTTTACTTTCGACGTATGGGTAACGCCTTGTTTTTATGCAGCTGAAACGCAAACATTTCCCAATAAGTACCTCTCATCTTATCTTAAAACAAACAATGAAAACATACGATGGGCACAGCAGCTGTTGAACAGACGGGTTAACCCATCGTTAGCCACCTTAAGCTACTGGTTATCTCTATAACGATGTTTATTGTTCTTACCAGGGCGAAGTTGAGAGCCTCAGTGAAGCCAGCCGCTGCCAGGTCCTGTCTCAACAGCTCCGTCAGTTTATTCAGAGGGAACTGGGAGAATACAGAGCACATACATAAGAAAACATGGTGAATGAGATGCAACAATATTATGGGCTGGGTGGAACGCTTAAGCAATAGCTCACGACAGGCCGTGGTATATGCTCATTATATCACAGCTAAGGAGCGTGGTTCGGCCCGACGCCAAGCGGAGGGTCGAAAAAAACTCACCTGATTGGAAACACTAACAAAACAATTCATATTTGTTCTCATTGTTTTAAAAGTCATTTCCTACATCCCACGTTCAAAACCTGGTTAGTGAGGAATCAGCTCTGACACAATCTTCTGCTCCTCACAACCCACTGTCTGACTTACACACTCTGTCCAGGGACTACGGATGAAAAATATCCTCTTGGGACATTTACAGAAATGTTGATTAATGTCCCTGTCAAATAAGTAAGTAAATCGCAGGCACCTGATTGGCCACGGTGTATGTGCGTGGCGTGGTGTAGGGGATGTTGTTGAAGCCGTACGCCATGGCGGCGTCCTCCATGATGTCACAGGCGTGAATCACGTCTGAGCGCGTGGGCGGGATCTCGACCTCGATCTCGTCGCCGACCCCCGTGACCTCGGAGCGGAGACACATCTTCGTCAGCAGCCGAGCGATCGTCTCCGTGGACTCGCTGTCCGGACAGAACGGACCGTTGTTAATACAAAATAATGAGAGGACAAGCAGCTGGACGTTTCAAGATTCAAGGCTTTGACATTTCTTGTACCGTCTTGAAACTTCCTTAGAATATGTTATGAATTGTAAGGTGTCCTTGGGTGCTTTGAACGGCGCCTCTGCATAGAATTAATTATTATTATTATTTGAACATAGCTGCAGTGTAGTTATGTACATGAAAATCTTAGGTCACAGGCTCCTCCTACAGAGCAACACAATAAAACAGATAAAATAGTGCAAGTAAATACAAATAGAATAGAATATAAATAGTGTAAGGAGAGTCTATATACAAGTAATTGGAATATAATATATTAGGTAAATAATTTGTAAGTGGCAAACAGTTTGTAGACCGTGTCGTTGTGAAGTAGATTTGCTCAAGTACTGTACATAAGGAAAGAGAACTTGTACTTTATTTGTTCCCCTTAAACTGTGGGTTTTCTCTGGAAGTGTTTCCTTGTACGATGTGAGGGTCTAAGGACAGAGGGTCTAAGGACAGAGGGTTTAAGGACAGAGGGTCTAAGCACAGAGGGTCTAAGGACAGAGGGTCTGAGGACAGAGGGTTTGAGGACAGAGGGTCTGAGGACAGAGGGTCTGAGGACAGAGGGTCTGAGGACAGAGGGTCTAAGGACAGAGGGTCTAAGCACAGAGGGTCTGAGGACAGAGGGACTGAGGACAGAGGGACTGAGGACAGAGGGTCTGAGGACAGAGGGTCTAAGGACAGAGGGTCTAAGCACAGAGGGTCTGAGGACAGAGGGTCTGAGGACAGAGGGTCTAAGGACAGAGGGTCTGAGCACAGAGGGTCTAAGGACAGAGGGTCTGAGGACAGAGGGTCTGAGGACAGAGGGTCTAAGGACAGAGGGTCTAAGGACAGAGGGTCTGAGGACAGAGGGACTGAGGACAGAGGGTCTGAGGACAGAGGGTCTAAGGACAGAGGGTCTAAGCACAGAGGGTCTGAGGACAGAGGGTCTGAGGACAGAGGGTCTAAGGACAGAGGGTCTGAGCACAGAGGGTCTAAGGACAGAGGGTCTGAGGACAGAGGGTCTGAGGACAGAGGGTCTGAGGACAGAGGGTCTAAGGACAGAGGGTCTAAGCACAGAGGGTCTGAGGACAGAGGGTCTGAGGACAGAGGGTCTAAGGACAGAGGGTCTGAGCACAGAGGGTCTAAGGACAGAGGGTCTGAGGACAGAGGGTCTGAGGACAGAGGGTCTGAGGACAGAGGGTCTGAGGACAGAGGGTCTGAGGACAGAGGGTCTGAGGACAGAGGGTCTAAGGACAGAGGGTCTGAGGACAGAGGGTCTGAGGACAGAGGGTCTAAGGACAGAGGGTCTGAGCACAGAGGGTCTAAGGACAGAGGGTCTGAGGACAGAGGGTCTGAGGACAGAGGGTCTGAGGACAGAGGGTCTGAGGACAGAGGGTCTGAGGACAGAGGGTCTGAGGACAGAGGGTCTGAGGACAGAGGGTCTGAGGACAGAGGGTCTGAGGACAGAGGGTCTAAGGACAGAGGGTCTAAGGACAGAGGGTGTTTTTCTCATACTGATATTCTGAACAATCTGTGCTGTCGTATTTGCTGTAAAGCGCTATATAAATAAAACTTGATTTGATTGAATGCACATTTTTACTTTTACCAAGCTGAATCTGACTTTGGAACAGTTGTAGGGAGAATATCTCTTACAAAAAAGTAAGACAAGTTTAAGATAAGAACACCAACATGTTCTGGCACGAGCCAACGGTTTCAAAATGCAATTAAATACTTAAACCCGTGGAAAACAATACGATACGGAGATATATTCAAAACGACATTACAGACCAATCTTTTAGAGTCATGTTATAAACCTTGCATTTTAAGATGTAGTCATTGGTCTTACATTTTATTTTAACCCTGGTATTTATTTGTTCTTTATTAGATTTATTTATTTTTTAACATTTGATGGTTTCATGGTCTTAATTGTAAGTGCTGCAAATTCTTTATTTATGCATCCCTTATATTTAGTATGTGGAGCACTCGATGTTTGCATAAAAGGTGCCAAAGAAATCTGCACAGCCCTCCACTCTAACATTTCATAGTGTGTGTGTGTGTGTGTGTGTGTGTGTGTGTGTGTGTGTGTGTGTGTGTGTGTGTGTGTGTGTGTGTGTGTGTGTGTGTGTGTGTGTGTGTGTGTGTGTGTGTGTTCTTATATAATCACTGTACTTAGTTTAATGTATATTTCGTGTACATATGTTCTTGTTTTTTTTTATTTTAAAATAAAAAATGTAAAAGTCTTTTTTTTGTAATACTGCGATAATATACTGCAAGTTTTAAAATGTTCCTTCCTCCTTAAATACAAATTAACTGCAAACTTAAAAGAAAGGAATGGTTTGCGAGGTGAATCTTAAAGTGATGTCGAGCAAAGTGAAATGCATCTTAAACATTTACTTGCCGGTACAAAGGACTCACTTGATGCCGACTTTCCGGTTGACGAAGTCGCTGGACAGCTTCTCCTTCCGGTAGGCCAACTCCTGAAGAGCACAGCAGAGATTTAGCAGAAGAAGAAGAAAGTCATGTCATATATGTATTTGAAAAAAGATGGAAGAGTGAGTACAGTACTGGGTATGTGCAGGTCTTTCCGTCTGGGTACAGCACCTCCGCCTCCTCGACCCTGAAGAGCAGGAAACAGAAGGAAATATCAACTTAACTGTAATATTAGGAAGGTTTTGTAGAGAGATATAGTATGAGGGCGCCAACGTCACTTCCGACCGTAATAATAATAATAATAATAATAATAAATGGGATTCTTTCCTTAACGGCCGGTCCACACACAGGCATGAAAAAAATCTTTCAACGCTTCGCCCCTTCACTTGAATGGGGTGAGGTAGAACATTTTGAATCTTCGCCGAACTGCATTGTGGGGAGCGGAGCATGGCTTTGCATCGTGAGCATCAAAAGTTGAGCAATGTTCAACTTTCGATGCTCCCGATGCTTTCGAAGCTGGCATCAGCCAATCAAATCCCGTTTATGCTAATCTCGCCAGTACAAGCGCTAGCCAATCAAACCGCGTGCAAGCTGGGAGAGCCAGACCGCAGTTCATTTCCTCATATTCCTAACGAGAAATTACGGTAGCAAATCACCCGGTTCTTTACGACCAGAACTATTACCGGGATACAAACCGGAGGAACCAGCATGGAGGGAGGTGGCAGAGGCAGTGGGGGAAACTGGTAGGTTTTCCCTGTTTGGGGATTTTATATCCAGTTTACTTCGTTTTAACATTGCTATTGCTTTGTATGTCGGGGGCGGGAGATTCATGTGATTGGTTGTTGGTCGCCAAAAATTGCCAAACTTCAGACACGCCCAGCTTCAAGATTTTTCAAGATTTTTTTCATGCCTGTGTGTGGACGGGCCGTAATGCTCGAAGACGCTTCACATAAAATCAGAACAGAAACAACACAAAGAAAACTGTGCAAAATACTGCATTAGAGCGATGCGGAAAACAACAGTAACAGTTAACATGTAATCGTGGCCGTTTCTCAATCGCGAGGATGCTGGCTTGGTAGCACATGTCTTCCGAGTCACTTCCTTCAGAAGCGAGGCTAAGAATCCTTCCTGGCATTCGTAAAACGAAGAGTGGAACAGGCGAGCAAGTGTGCGTCACATGAGAGGCCCCGCCTTACATTTTCCGCCACAGATTTGGGGAAATTGGTCCGTGCGCAAAGCATTGTGGGGATTTGAAGGACGCGAAGTCTACCCATGTGGAGCCTCGAAATTACCCCCAAACCAAGGACGCGGCCTCGGTGGAATTCCAAGTATGCTGGAGATTTGAACAGTCCTTCGGCGGCACTCGATGACGTAGCATCCTTGAAATATTGGCTTGGAAGCCAGTATCCTCGCAATTGAGAAACTGCCAGTGTCTTCAAGCTGCCGAGTCTTACATTGCACCTCAAACTACACATAAATCCAGAGCTGCGCTTTCTTTACTTCTTCGTCAGAACAAACAAATCCATCTCTGCCGTCAGACGATCTATTCGACACCATTTTTATATTTTTAGAGTAATTATGCAGTTATTTGAGGAACAGAAATGTTGTTCTCTGGCATCACTTTCAGGGGGTAAATCTGCATTTTGGTATGAGGGCGCACGCCGATAGTAAGAGTAAACCGGTTTAGACAAGACTATGATATTCATTCATTTAGTTACTTAAAGGGGACCTATCATGCAACATGCAGTTTTTGATTCATGTGTCCCCGGTGTGTCGGGGAACTCACGCAGCGTCAGGAAATAAAACCCTCTCTTTTCCTCTGTACCCAAATCTCTAAAAACGGGGAACAACGGAGCTGATCCAGATTTGCGTCCGATATGACGTAATATCTGAAATGTGGACCCACGGGCCAATCAGAAACGTTGCCATCAGAAACAATGCCCGCCTGTTTTGGACGTAATATGGTCGGTGTTTACATTAGCATGCTAACACTCAGAGCTAACCTGTACTGGAGAGCATAGCCTCATCCCAATACCCCTCCTCGACTCCTCCTTTCCTTCACTCGCGTCCCTTCCTTGCGTCTTAGCTCCGCCTCCGTAAGATGCGAGCGAGGGACACGAGGAGGTGAAGCGAGGACAGAGGAGTCCTCAGGTATTAATAGGGACGTCCTCGTTCACTCAAACCTCACTCTAACGACGTCTGTTAATGATGCCATGTGCACAGCTGTATCCCCTCTCCTCGGGCTGAACTGAAGAACCTTTAGAACCGGCCCATTTGTTGTTAAATATTTATTTAAATTAATGAATCTTTCTCTTGTTAGTCAAGGAATTCAATGATGGTTGGTCCTGCTTTTGTGTTCAGTTTTGGTGTAAAATGTAGCCAAGGCAAGGCAAGTTTATTTATATAGCACTTTTCAACACAAGGCAATTCAAAGTGCTTTACAAAAAATGAAAGACATTAAGAAAATGGCATCTAAAATCAGTCATTAAGAAAAAAAGATAATAAAATAAACATTAAAAGAAAAAATACATGGATAAAAGTTACAGTGCAGTTTAAGATATGAATAGTTCAATTAAAAGCAGCGACAAAAAGAAAAGTCTTTAGTCTGGATTTAAAAGTAGTCAGAGTTGCAGCGGACCTGCAGGTTTCTACATTTAAATAAAAATATAATTATAGTAATGTGAAAGCCTTTTAGAAATGAATTGCACGTAATAATTCCCACGGAGCTGTGAGCACTTATACATTTATGTGACGCTTTTCCACTCATCTTCCAGTTGTCGGTTTTCCTCTGTTGAAATGGACCAGCTGTGAAGGTGGGGGCGGGGCTTTTATACGCCAGTAGTGAAAGCACTTCCGCGTGTATCCTCGCGTGTATCCTCCCTCACCCCTCCTCCCTCACCCCTCCTCGATTCCTCCGTGTGCATTTCAGCTATTGGGACGTCCTTCAAAATGGCGTGTCTTGATCGATTTCCGGGTCAAGTCCCGGAGGAGGGGAAGACAGGACTCGAGGAGGGGTATTGGATGAGGCTCATGTGTGTGAAGAAGCAGGAAGTAGAAAGGAACTCACCTTGTGGTGTAACCGGCAAGAGAGAAAGCCTTTGAGCTCCAGACTGTTTCAGATCCTTGATAATCCATGATATGGAGTTTCATCACGGCAGCTTTTAGTTTAGACGGTAGCTGCCGGGTCCCGCATGACCTCAGACCCCTCCTTTTTTATTTTATAAATGTTTGCATGATAGGTCCCCTTTAAGACTTACGTGAAAGGGTGTGAACAATACTCGCTGAACATGGTCACCATCATGTCCAACACGATCTTCGCCTGGATAGAAAACAGGAGAATACGTTTTAAACATTTAAACGTGAACTGAAACTCATATTGAAGTGACTTCCGTCTCAGTTGTACCTTAGTCAGGTCTGTCGCCGTGCACTCCACAAACACGTTCTTCGTCTTCAGGGTGATTTTCGAATGGTCACCTGGAAAAACACACAATTGTTAATATAAAAAGAGACGATTACAACAAGTTTTTTTGCCAGAGCTGCAACAAGTAGTCTGCTAATTGATTTACAGATTTTTGGGGATAATTGACGATTCCTCCGTCACATGTAATGCAAGGAAAAGGCTAAAGGTTTAGTTTTCAGTCTCTCAAAATGTGGATATTTGATTAGTGATTTATATAATACCAATATGAATATCTTGGGGTTTTTAGAAGGTTACAAAAAGGCAGTTAAAGAAATTAATTTGGATTTAAAGAAAGTTGGAAATTTTTCACATTTTAAAGACCACAATTAAAATAAATAAATAGGCAGATTAACAGTTTGATTCCCGTTAGAAATTAAAATCAATGTTGATATGGCGTAATTTGAATTAAATACACTATTTAATTTAAATCAGTTTTATTCTGAAAAACCGGAAGTTCACTAACTATTAACTTAACACTTTTATTCTGAAAATTCTTCACTTCCGGTTAGCATTAGCATGCGGCGAAATGCTACATTTTCAAACCGTGAATCGAAGGTGAAAGGACATGTGATGTTGTACACTGAGCACACTGGGTTTAGCACTCATGTATTGCCGCTGAATAACGTTTATTAGGGAATGTTTAAATAACCCCAGACACCAGAATGATGTAATTTAACAACAGAAAAAGGCAGGAATTGCATTGGACCCGCCCCCAGCTCACGATCTTAGAGAAACATTGATAACGTCTCTTTATATTTTAAAAAACAGGCAGGAATGAAGGCGGTGCTCACCGTTGATGATGGGGGGCATGGAGAGGACGATACCGTTGCTGTCGTAGATGACGGGGTACAGCGGCTTGTCTTCGATGATGTGGAGGTAATGTCTCAGGTGGCTGTCTGTCTGCAGGAGTCAGAAGAGAAAAAGGAATTTAAGAACCGCTTATAAAGACAAACGGCTCTTCTGACAAACGTTACCGTCAAGAAAATGTATCACACGGTCTAATCCAGTTATATCGTGTACGAGCCGTTTGGCTTCACAGTGGCTGAACATGTTTTCTCCGTGGTTGATAAGCACATCTCTGAAAATCCTTTGTATATTTCGGTTGCGAGACATTAGTTTAGTTTATTACATGGCTTAGATGAATACTCGATTCTGATTGGTCAATTCAGAACACGTGACACGTTGTTAATCCAGTAGTACAGACCGCCGCCTTGGATTTGTTGACCGTTGTTAAGGACGCTCACATCTGCAGAAAGAAGTTCGGTCAAATGTAACAGTTTGAAAAGCAAGCCAACTGCCTGCTTGTCTTTAGTTTTCCGCCGTCGTGTGATAGCAACATGGAGGATTCCAACATTACTTTGAATACATTTGGAGAGCACCGTAATTTGGAGGAATGGTTGGAGGCTGATGAGTCCCCAGTGAAGAAAAGAAAAAGACAAGAGGGACAAGAAAACAGCGCAGAAGCAACGGTACGTCCACACAGCAGCTTTTCAAAAATCTTGAAAATCTTGGAGCTGGGCGTGTCTGACAGCTTGGGGATTTTTTGCGAGCAACGCGACCAACAACCAATCACATGAATGTCCCGCCCCCGACATACAAAGCAAAAAACCCCGGGGATTTTATGCGAGCAATATATATATATATAAACTCCCCAAACAGGCGAAACCTACCAGTTTCCCCCACTGTCTCTGCCACCTCCCTCCATGCTGGTTCCTCCGGTTTGTATCCCGGTAATAGTTCTGTCGTAAAGAACCGGGTGATTTGCTACCGTAACTTCTCGTTTGGAATATGAGGAAATGAACTGCGGTCTGGTTCTCCCTGCTTACACGCGGTTTGATTGGCTAGCGCTTGTACTGTCAGATTTGCATAAACGTGTTTGATTGGCTGACGCTTCCAGCTCAGCTTCAAAAGTTGAACATTGCTCAACTTTTGAATCCTGGACATCCGGGAAATCTTCGCTTCGCTCCCCCACAATGCAGTTCGGCGAAAAGCGAGGCAAAGTGACGTCATCCCCATTCAAAGTCAACGGGCAGAGAAGCGTTGGAAGCGGTGGAAGATTTGTCTGAAGCTGCTGGGTGGACGTACCGTAAGGGAGGCGAAAAGACACAGAGATTCGAATGACAGAGAAATCGACCAAGTTGAAGAGGACAGGAATGAATTGAATACAAACCGGACGACATTATGGGCGATGAAACTATTTAAAGGCTGGCTGAAAAAAACAATTATCAGAGTTTGACAGCTACGCGGCACGCAGCTGCGGTCCTTTCACGCAACGGTCCAGACCTCAAACGGCAAAACCTATTCAGTTGCCAGTTACTTCAGCATTAGGGCAGGGATATCAAGACACTTTCCAGGGTTTGACAAAATGAACTGCGCTACTTTTAAAACAAGCGACGATGTTTTAAAAAAGCTCCACAAAAACGGGAACGACGTCAGCCAGCACCACCCGCCCATCTCAGCTGCGGATCTGCGGCTGCTCAGGGCTCCACAGGCTGGACTGGTCCGGGGGGTGTGGATGGATGTCCAGCTGCATCTCTCCAGACGAGGCAGAGAGGGAAATCGACATTCGAATCAAAGCTCTTTTATTTTGAAACTTGATGATCACGGATGCGAATACATATCTCTTGCTCACAACGCCGATACCAGGAATCAGAAAGATCCAAAAGATACGAATAAAGAGATTGACAGATTTTATTTTCGCCGAGCCTGACAACCAAAATTGCCCCGTTGCCAGCTTCAAAAAGTATGTTTCCCTGTGCCCATCTGACGCCAACGCCTTTCAAAGCACTACACAAACCATAGCTTGAGAAGCACGGCAGTACAACTGCTCTCTCAGGCTGGTCTTGGATCAAAAGAGACCATGTCTCTGGACACCGGTGTGAGAGCAGCCTGAAGAGGTACTGGGCTCTGACAGTAACTGAAAGGGAGAAATGGAGCAACCCTTCAGGCTGGGTGTTCTGTTACCCATAAGGACCGCCTCGCTGCACATTATCCCTTACTTATTTGTTTCTAGTGTCGTGGAAAGTCCCTATTAGAGATGTCCCGATCCGATCACGTGATCGGGGATCGGAGCCGATCACGTGATTTTCCAAAAATCGGGGATCGGGAGAAAAAAATCGGGGATCGGGATTTTTTTATTTTATTTATTTATTTAATGTTACAAAACAAAAATGACCATGATCTCGTCTTAAAGTCATCCTGAGGACTTAGTTTTGGTTTAAAATTACACAACATCATGTATGTGTTGCTTTCTTTGGGCTTGTTTTCAGACCTGGTTATCCCTCTCAAAGTGTCTGATAGCAGCAGCAAGCTAACGAGAGGCTACGTTCAGCTGGTGACTCGGGAGTCGGGACAGAGAAAATGTCAGCAGTTTGGAAGTATTATAAAATTGAAAGCGAAGGCAGTGTAACAGCCAGGTGCAATGTTTGCAAGGCGGAGGTTCCGCGTGGTGGAAAGAACAGAGCTACGTTCAACACGACCAATCTAATACGCTACCTGAGAAACAAACACCAACAACAACACGGCGAGTACACAGCGGCCACTCAGGTAACGGCACTGAAACAACCGACACTTTCAGAGACTTTCAAAAGGAAAGAGAAACGGCCCCAGAACAGAGAAAAGGCCAACAAAATAACAGCCAAGATAGCTGAATTCATCGCGTTGGATGACCAGCCGTTATCTGTTCCTTTTTTTTCTCTTAATGCACTGCATAAAGATCGGATCGGGAAAAATCGGTATCGGAAGATTGTCAAAATCAAATGATCGGAATCGGATCGGGAGCAAAAAAAGGTGCCCGGGACATCCCTAGGCCCCATTAATGGAGCAGCTTTAGCCCAGCTGTTGTCCCCGGACAGATGATAAAAGACACCTTTTTAAAATCACAATACATCAACAAGCAGTAGTTATAAAGAAAGGATGAAGGACACGCAGATAGAGGGGAAAGGATAAAAGAGAACAATAAAATGCAAATAACACACGTTACTACATACATGTCACATATAGCATATTAAGAACCGTACTTTTCGGACTATAAGCCGCGACTTTTTCTCCCCCATTTTTGTGTACAGCTAACGGCCACTAGGGGACCTCCTAAATCTATGGATTTTACAGGTAAGATTAACCACCTTTAACCCTATGGGCTCTATGACCGGTCCGCGCCCGCCACCTTTAAGCGGCGGGCTCCAGCAGGAAAAGATGGAGGCCGGGAAAGAGCGAGACAGGTAGCGCGCCAAAGTAAAAGTGGAACCGAGAGCCAGAACGAGAGCAAGACAGACGGACAATTTAGCTGCTGCGGCTTATATGCAGGTGCGCTTTATAGTCCGGAAAGTACGGTACTCAGAAAACGTCAGAAATTTGAGGAAAAGTCAGAATTGTTGGAGATTTGAAGAACAAAATCTGAATTTTCAGATTTTTAAGACAAGAAACATTCCTCCATCTTGTGACTGTGTGACTCCCTCTCTTGATATCAGCATGTGAAGGACACTGCTCAGGAACTAGCTGATGCTCTGTATGTGATGACTCCTTCCCTTCTGGAGAGGACCACAGACACATGGATCCTGAGGCTGAAGCTCAAGCCGGGGACCAGGGATATTTCATAACGGTACCACTGACCTTGTAGAGGCTCATGAGCTGGGTGGCGGTGTACTCTTGGGTCTGGTTCAGGGGTTTGAAGCTGATTTCTGCGGGGGGTTTGGCGGTGTACGTGAACGGACCGGAGACGGTGTCCAGGTCGTGAGTCCCGATGGCCACCAGGCTCCTCTTCCTGCATCAACGTGTCAGATATTTAATATTTCAACACCAAGACAAATGGAATAAAGACAACAATAATGGAGATGGATATCAAAAGATGTTATCCGATTTGTTTTTATTGATTCTGAAAAAAAATATCTGCCTTTCCGTGTTTTATCAACTCACCTGTATTGTCTTTTAAAAGTCATGTCGTTATGAATGTCTAAGACCTGTACAGCACTTTGAAAGGCCTCACCTTAGGATATTAAACCATTAAAATAGCCAATATTACCCTATTAGGAAATATGTTCAAACAACAATTTGATTGAGAACAGAAGCTAATACTGTTATTCAAGTTGTTCGTAGTAATACAGAAATGAATACTTCTTAGACCAGGGGTGTCAAACTCAAGGCCCGGGGGCCACATTCGGCCCGCGACTTCATTTTCTGTGGCCCCACAAGAGCTTGCAAAGAATATAATATGTTTATTATACGGTTACATGCTACAGAAGCACGTTGCCCATAAACTACATGTCCCACAATGCATCTCAAATATGACTTTTCTCAGAATTTGCCTTTTTTTCTTCAAAATATGCATTTTTTCATAGAATTCCTTTTTCTCAGAATTAGATTTTTATTTCAAAATGTCACTTCTATTTATTATTTCTCCAGAATTTGGCTTTTCTTTTTGGGACATACGCACTGAAAAGACTTGCAATTATTTGCCCTAGACTTCTGCTTTCAGATGTAGTTAATTATGAAGTTATTACCCTATCCGATGATAATCCAAAGCAGAGGCAATGATGTAATATAATACATTATTTTATATATATGATATATTTATATATGTATTTTTATATAGTCTTAAAGTTACAACCGGCCCTTTGAGTGCAACCATAATGCTGATGTGGCCCGCGATGAAATTGAGTTTGACACCCCTGTCTTAGACTATCACCACTATCTAATTGATGGCGTGATACAAAGTGACTATGAAAACGTGTAACCGCTGATCTGACCTGCAGATGTTCTGGTGGAGCTTCTCCTGCAGCTCGATGAAGCTGTCGTAGCGCTCCTGAGTGAAGGTGATGTTCCTCAACACAGCGGCCACAGCGTGGGGTCGCACCGCCGCCGTCTGCACAGGAACATTCAAAGGTTTTATTGCCGTGTGCTCAAAGCTACAGTGGAGAAATGGCAATGAAAAGATTCTGACCTGAGCTCCACAACAACGATGCAACGTATGTAATAAAATGCAAAATGAAAAGTAGTGCAAAAAGTCTATCTGTGAGCCGCTCTATGGAAACCAGTCGGAAGTCGCTCATTTCTAAATAAACGTGGATTTACGTAAAAAACTATTTTTTAGGTGTTTTGTTTGATTTTAAACAAAGTCTTGGCTTTCAGAATATGAAACTTTTATTTCCAAAATCACACGATAAATACGTGTTTGAAGCGTGTGAAGGGACGAAGACAGCTCTCACTCGCACTCTGCTGTTCCGCAGCGCCGCCCCCCCTCCCTCCGCTGACATTATGAATGTACGCGTATAGTGATCATAGATAACACGGCAGGGTCCGTGACAGTTTGTTTTCATCTGATTTCAAACACACACACACACACACACACACACACACACACACACACACACACACACACACACACACACACACACACACACACACGATCATTTGCTAATAACCAATCAGATGGATGGATTCCAGAGGAGAGGAAACTTTGAAGGCCTTTTTCTCAAAGTGAGGACTCGTGACACATATTATATAATGTGACATATTTCGCTTAATATCTAGAGAACAAAAACAATCCTGATATCGTGAGAAAGCTAGGACTCTCCTCTTTCCAGCGGTGGATACAACTCAAAATGCGTCTCCGGGTCAATGCGACTGGTTTCGATGGAGCAGGTCAATAGAAAATGATATGAAGAACAGAATATGTATGAATGTAAATTAAGACTAAATTAAATACGGTTTATTGCGGTGATAACTATTTATATAAATTAGTAGATTGCCAGATGACAACAGGAGAGTTTATCGGGGCACTTAACAGAGCTAAACACACATGTACCAGATGTTGTTATGGTATTTGGAGGGTCCTCACTTAGTATGCGTAGGATGCAGCATTGGTTTTTATTCATGTGTAAAGCCATCTTAGGAAAGCTTCCACTGCACATATGAGCCAGATCTGCTCCAGTGTGTGACTCTCACAGCCTCAGACCCAGCGCCTGGATGCGGGTCCAGGTTCCTGCCGTGCGGACTGAGGCTGGAGAAAGGAGTCTTTTTCATTACGGTCCTTGATCTTGGAATGACCTTCAGTCACGCCTCACACTGAGGGCACTTGTCTCAATAGCATGTTTTCGATTGAAGTTGTCTGAGGTCCTTTCCACCAGCTGCTCTTGCAGTAATAAGCAGTGCCTTTCTTACTGTCCTAATGTGCAAAATGACTGCTTTTGTTTTCTTAGTTATGTTCTCTGTATTTTATATGTGTGTGTTATGTGTAACGTTGCTGCCTTCTTGGCCAGGTCAGCTTTGCAAATGAGATTCGATCTCGATGCTTTGATCTGGTTAAATAAAGGTTAAATAAAATACAAAGTAACCAAACTACTGATAGCTCCAGTTACCGCCCACCTCCTCTGTGATGATGAGCCTCTGAGGCTCCCCACTGAGCGGGCTGACGCGTCTGTAGCGAGGCGCCTCCAACCTGCAACACAAGCACAATCGTTGCACCCTCAAAAAACAGCCGTAACAATGTTTTAAAATGTGTATTTTCAATGAGTGGAAACTTCAGTCCTGATTATAACTATCTAATCTTCATTTTCAGAATTTGAAACCTTAGAAATGCCTCTTTTTTGCATTACGCCATGTTTTTACAACACAAAAATGTCATTATTTTCTGTATACTAAATGCTGTTGAAGCAATTGTATACATTTCTTTATGTATGTTAATGATCAGCAAACAAAACATTTTTCCAGATTTGGCAAAAACGTGTTTTCTGGGAGGACAAAAATCTCCACTTTCTAAAACAAATTAAAAATTATTATACATTTTCCACTTTCTGGAGAGGATCACAGATACATGGATCCTGAGATCGAAGCTCAAGCCGGTGACGAGCGATTATTAACATTTTTAAGCATTCAGAAAAAGGCAGAATTTTCAGATTTTGAGAAAAAGTCAGAATCTTTTGAGAAAAAGTCAAAAAAAATTGAGAAAAAGTCTGAATTTGTGAAGATTTTGAGAAAAGGTCAGAATGCGATCCATTTTTTACCAACTCGAGCACGTAACTACCAAACTATGGATTTACTTTCAGAGTTTGAATGCCATAAATGCAGGTTTGTTGAACTATTTAATCCCATTTTAATGGAAAAGAGGCAAACATCTCTATGATCTCCAACCCTCCGCAGCTCACACCAAAACTATCTAGACTAGAAAACAGCGGTACAGGGGCGAGGGGCAAACATGCATTTTCAATACCGGCGTGAACTTTCCATTTAAATCCCTTGAACTCCTTACTTTATCATTCCTGTTGGGAAACACTGAACATCAGAGTAACTTTATAACTAAGGTATCCCAACTGTAGCTGTGAACATGACAGGAAGTGAGATGACCTGGAAGAGCATCAGGCTGTTTGAGGCAGATGATAGCTATGTGATGAACATGATGATTCAGCCTCTATGGAGAGAGACATCAAGCATGCTCATTTCTGACGTGGAGCTAATCTGAAGTAAACATTGAATACTGCTTTCTGTTCCTCCATCTTGAGACTGTGTGACTCCCTCTCTTGGATATCAGCATGTGAAGGACACTGCTCAGGAACTAGCTGATGCTCTGTATGTGAGGACTACTTCCCTTCTGGAGAGCATCACAGATACATGGATCCTGAGATGAAGCTCAAGCCGGGGACGAGTGATTAACATTTTTAAGTATTCAGAAAAAGTTATCATTTTGAGAAAAAGTGAGATTTTTTTTGAAAAAGTCATAATTTTTGAGATTTTGAGGGGAAAAAAAATCAGAATTTTGAGGAAATAAAGTCTGGATTTTCAGAAAAAAGCCAACATTTAGAGAAAAACTCAGTATTTTGTTCATGACAGGATGTATGATTACAAGACCCGGCATTCCTCCATCTTGTGACTGTGTGACTCCCTCTCTTGGATATCAGCATGTGAAGGACACTGCTCAGGAACTAGCTGATGCTCTGTGTGTAATGACTCCTTCCCTTCTGGAGAGGATCCCAGACACATGGATCCTGAGGTTGAAGCTCAAGCCGGAGACGAGTGAGATTTTTCTAACAATTCCTATCATGTAGCCTTCACACTCACAGCAGTCCTCAAGGTCCCAGAAAACCCTCTCACTTGTTCTTGAAGACCTGCAGTCCTCGGACGAGCCCCTCCAGACACAGCAGGTCGTAGCGGTTGGCGGGAACATCGATCTTATACAGGATGACGTCGGACGCTCCCGAAGCCTTGGAGTCGCCCTGCTCTCGGCTGATTATCTCCTTCTCTGAGGTCTGGAGCGGGGCAGAGCAGAGTTCACGGGTCACAGCTGCAAATACTGATATTCATCTAACGATAGTTTAGTTTCAGTTAATGGAGGATTGTTTGTCATTTGAAGTGTGAAAAAATGCCAATTACACTCCAAATGTCTATGTATGGACCAAAAAATAGCAGATATCGTCTCATTTTAAAGGCTAAAATAAGAATACATCAGTTGTTTTGGTAACATTTACAAATAAGGACTGATGACGCAAAGTGGAGAGAATAGGAACGATGACAAAAATAAAAAAGTGCAATCATTAAGATACAAAAAAGTATTTAACCACTTAAAATGTGTTATTCCATAAAAGCGGGTTTTAATACGTGATTTAAAAGACGTTAAAGATGCTAAAGCGTTATATATTGTATTGTTGTTCCTTCTGCAACATCTTTTCTAAATGTGTTGATTTACTAAATCTTGTTTTTAGGCTTCAAAAAGCAACACAAACTTAAATGCAAACAGTGTTTTGATCTTTTTCATTACAGTTCACTCACAATTTCATCCAGCTCCAGCCCATACTCAAAGCACAGCTCGTCAAACTCTACATCAGCTGTAACAACAAAACAAATCATTCATAAAACATTTAAATAAAACGGCAGACTGCTCAGATTTAAATGACGGGAGGAAATGATGCAATCACGTTGTCATCAAACACATGCATGTCAAATATCTAACTAACACTACTTTCTTGATGACATTAATATACACAGGCATACGTTAACATTCACGTTTCTATTCGGCATTAATTCCCTTCGTAGTAAAGTCAGAGACCGCTAAAGTTAGCCATTTGTTGCTTACATCAGGCTAATGATTTCATGCGAAACTCTTGAGTTCCTCGGTCTTTTAAAAGCCTAAATGACATTAAATAACCCGGCAGACACGTGTCCCGTTACTTGGATATGTATTACACATGACTTACTGTATGTTTTGCCCAAAGCTTTGAACAGAAGATCCCTCTTTACTCCGACAGTCGGCATGTTGCGATGCTAATCCTGTTTAGCACAGGGGAAAGGAAGGACCCCGCCAACCGGCTGCAGCTGTCAGGAGAGGTGCCTGACTGAAATACACCTACAGTAGAAATTACTTCCAGTTCTTGATAAATGTATTTAGAGAAACGGGAGAAGTACTCAGATCTGGTACTTGAGTAAAAGTAGAAGTACTCAGATCTTGTCCTTGAGTAAAAGTAGAAGTACCAGAGTGTAGGAATACTCTATTACAGTAAAAGTACTGCATTCAAAATGTTACTCAAGTAAAAGTAGAAAAGTATTCTCATCAAAATATAGTTAAAGTAGCGACAGTAAAAGTAGAAGTACTCAGATCTTGTACTTGAGTAAAAGTAGAAGTACTCAGGTCTGGTACTAAAGTAAAAGTAGAAGTACTCAGGTCTTGTACTTGAGTAAAAGTAGAAGTACTCAGATCTTGTACTTGAGTAAAAGTAGAAGTACCAGAGTGTAGGAATACTCTGTTACAGTAAAAGTCCTGAATTCAAAATGTTCCTCAAGTAAAAGTAGAAAAGTATTCTCATCAAAATATAGTGAAAGACAGTAAAAATAGTCGTTGTGCAGATTGGTCCATTTCAGAATAATATATATGATATGTTTTATAATGATTGATCATGAAAGTGTTCTCAAAGCTGGTGAAGGTGCAGCTAGTCTGAAGTACTTTGTAGACTGCAGGGTAGCTGGTGGATTTACTCCAGGTGGAACTAAAGTCTGATTTAACACTTGATTATATTTCACATCCTTCATCCAGATCTGTAGAGTAACTAAAGGTATTAAATACATGCAGTGGAGTAAAAGTACACAATTTACCCAGGGTTGCCAACTTTGGGTAGGCTACCTGGCTGGAGTGAGATTTTGATATCATGGGTTTAATTACACATATGCACACTAAATGACTGCTATCGTGTCAGTAGCGGGACCTGAGCATATATGGGATATATATATATACAATATATACAAATACACAATATTGGACACAGAGTATAAAGGGCACAAAGTTTCATTCACTAATGAAAGTCAAACACACTGTTTTATTGTGTGCCTGTCGCGATAAGCAATTCATTGACTTATCGTACGATAAATAAAAATGAACTCGATAAATTCCCATTTACATGAGGATGTGACTAGCAGTTTGAAAGGATGTACTTGAATTATTATTATATATTATCATTATGTCAGTGGTCTAAAATGGTCATACAGCGGTGCCGACAATATTATCGTTTATCGCAATAGTTTCCGGGAAAATGTATCCAACAAAATTAATTATCGCGAGAGGCCCAGCGTTTTGTTCAGCCGGATGATATCCACATGTCTGCCCTACTTTTATAATTGTCTAATCATAAATCTAATGATGGATTATGGAGATTATCCGGCTGAACAAAACGTGCATCAAACAGGTACGTTTCCCACAGATCTTATTTCGAGCTATTTTCCTAAATCCTATGGAGAAATCCCATGGCTTTTTTGTCGAGGGAACCATGGGAACCCGTGCGCAGCTTACTTCCGGGTTTTAGGACGCGTTACTGCACCACTCTATGGGCCCTTCTCACTTCTCTTATTTTTTATTTCCTCGCTCCTCGGTCTCACCGGAAGTTGATTTGTCTGCGCCATCTTGAGTAGCGTCCCAACATTTTATTTTTCAAAATACCAAACAGATCATTTTTTAGACATGCCTCGTTTCGCTCATTTTCGCTCTATTCCAAGCCTGTCTTTGAAAATTCTGAGCAGCAGCTGACCACGCCCCCCTGCAGAAGAGCAGGCATGAGCCGGCGAGAGTCACGTTACCATGCTTGCTGTGATTACGAGTGTGGAATAAACATGATCATCATCTCAGAGCAATGCATGTGTTCAAGCATACTATCAATTTGATCCAGAAACTGACCCTGAAGCAGCGGAGGTTTTGGTGGAGGTGCAAACATCTCGGTTGCAGCAGGACGTTTCTGAATGGTTAGCTGACAAGCTGTTGTCCCTATTTATGTTACTCTGTTACGATGCTTGCTCCTTATTCCCTTCATATTTTGGCTAATTAGCAAGAATGCAATGTGTACAGTTTGTAACGCAAAAACAGCAATATATATATATATATATTTATAAAGGGAGACATTCATATTTTCAGCATATATACAATGGCCTCATTGCGTTTATTAATAGTTTACAGTCCTTTTCTTCCAACATCCTGCAACAACCGTTGGAAAGTTGAATAACTTAGGATGATAAAAAGTATAACTCCAACAACACCTCAGTTGTCAGCAATGTGTGTAGTTTCATGTGTTTTTAAAAGCTCAGTTATTGACTTCTTTGTGCAAATTGCGCCACGATGCCTTCTGAACGGAGAATGTGTGCTGCATGGAGATACCACAGGTAACATTTTTGACAGCTTCACTAAGTTGTCTGTTTAAATACATTTTTCACATGTCATTCAATATATGTTTATCACAATGTGTCAAGACGGATGCAGTAACTTGAGGACTGTTACCTGTATGGTGGACCATCCTGGATTGGAGCCTGTGTGCCTGAATGTGTTCTCCCTGCAGAATGCGTTGCATATTTACAGAGCTGAACATGGTGTACTACAGTTGAGGCAAATAGAGCAGTGAGTGGTTTGTTTGTTTTGACTGAAATTGTAAAACGAATGCTAATATTGTTCATGGAAATAAATACTGGTGTATATGGCTTTATGCAATCTTTCATTCTGTCATTGTACTATTATATACTACACAGCAATGGCATAACACACCCATGTGTACGAAAAAAAGGTCCACACACACACAACCTTATGCTTTTGAAATCAGAATATTCTTTACCTATCCAAACATGAATAATCACGACACATTTTGATATCAAACGGAACTTTATTGTCAAAATCAACGGTTAAAAAAACCCATAAAAAAAAACTAAATGTAGCCTACTTGTATTTTGTATAAATGACACTAAATATTTTTACAGAAGCTTTGTGAGCTGGTGCTGGGGCTTCCTTGGACGCAGGATCAGAGTGGTGATTCCGGCCTGCGTTGTCCTCAGGATACGCAGGGAGTTTCCTGATCCGTGAAATGTCGATGTTGGGTTCAGACAGCAGCCAAATTGAACCGTGTAGCATACCCGGCGATGACCTCCTCCCTGTCAGGTCGCTCATAATGGTGCAGGGTCCACAAAGACTTGGTCGAAGATGAGGTCCATCAAGTTGGCCACGTTGGGCTGTGCAATGGTAAAAAAAGCACAACAAAAAATGTGGTTTAGATTAGTATATGCATGTAAAAAACTGAAACTTCTTTCTAATTTTTTTATTTTATATTTGTAAATAGTTGTATAATAAATATTTTAAACACTTACGGAATGTGGGGTCAGTCTTTACTGGTTTTGCTCTGCATTCTCCCTTCCTGGCCTTTGGGAACTGCAGTTTATACAGAGGGTTTCCAGTGGATGTAGTGGCTTGTGCACGCTCAGCGTTTTCATTGTAGTGCAGGGCTGCGAGGTACAGTCTTTCATTTCCGCCATGATAAAAAAAAATGTAAATAATAGCAAAGGATGTACAAATTGTCACTAATTAGTAAGTATGTGAGGTGCTGGCCTGTAAAGAAGAACACATAGTTAGAACAAAATCATCTCAACTTAGTATTCAGGATGAGAAAATACTATTTGGATAAATATAGTCTGCAATCCCAAAGTATGGGGCTAAAACTCTCTATTTAGCAAAGCTCTCTATTTAGCCTTTTCCAATCTGAGTTAGTTTTGAACCGTAACGTGCATGCTGTGTTTCTGACTCAATGCAGATGATGTGTTGGAGAGGGGCTGAGCTCAGTAGACTGACTGTAATGAGTGCTAGCCACTAATTAGCCTGTTGCTAGAGGTAAGGCCTCGTCAACAACAACAGACCAACGGGGCTTTAGCTCAGTTTTACTCGTGGTGTCCCCCCCCCCCCCCCCTCGCATACATACAGTGTTGTATCCTAACACACCCCCATTTAAATTCATGTGCGCAAACAAGTAAACACACAAAAGCTTTTAAATATAACGCTGGAAAAACCGGCATGTCTCATTAGCGTAGCGTAGCTTAGCTTACAGATCGATGATATCCGATCGTTCTTACAGACTACAATCACAAAAGCTTTTACATATAACGCTGCAAAAAACGGCATATCTCATTAGCGTAGCTTAGTTTACAGATCGATGATATCTGATCGTTCTTAAGGCCCTGACACACCAAGCAGTCACCAGAGGACTAGCCGACGTTGAAGTCGGCTGTTGCCTGGCCGTGTTCTCCTGCGTTTTGGCCATGTGTCGCACCGCACGGGAACACACCGCACCGACTTCAGTGCATGAGTGGCAATAACTCTCCTTACCAGCAGGCGGCGGTAGTGTGTATTCGTCATTCAAAAGAGGCAACAACCGGAAAACAGAGAAGTAGAACAGACCGTGATATAAACAACAACAAATAGCGTGTGCGTTCCATTTTCCCTCTCGTCCATCTAAAACATGTTTTGTGCGGCACTGGAGCTATCAGCCATTGCAGTGTTACTTGTGGAAGACATTCTCAAGCAACAGTCTCTCAAGAAGCGGAAGCGAAGAATTAGGAGAAACCGCACTAAATGGGTGAAGTCATGGATACCGCAGCGAGAAGCTCATGGGGCTTTCCCGAACCTGTGTCGAGAGCTGGACTTCAATGAAGTGCCAGATTTCAGAAATTTCGCTCGGCTTTTTCCTGTTCAGTTCCACGTGTTGGAGGAACTCATCACTCCACTCATCCGGAGGGAAAACGCCAACTACCGGGATTGCATCTCCGTGGGGACACGTCTGATGGTTACGCTGCGATTTTTGGCAACAGGTATGCAAGCTAAAGATGTTGCTATATTTAAAATTGCAGCACTTTGTATATTATTGTATATTTTGCTTTAGTAAGTAGTAATACCGCAGTGTAATGTAGATGTACTAGTGTAAGTACAAAACCAAAGTACTGCTTGGTTGCTTGAGAATTTACCACGGGATCAATAAAGCGTTATCTTCTTCCTATAATAATGCTTGTTAAAATATGTCATTATTATATTTTGTATCATTTGTCTGAATCTTCATAGTAGCTAAAGTAATCAAACTATAACCTGTAGTTGTGTAGCTAATGAGTGTGTTGTTCAGCTGCTTGTGTAGATAACTCTGTATAAACTCTTTGTTAATATTCGCAGGGGAAAGCTTCAGGAGCCTTTCCTACCAGTTCCGAGTGGGAGTGTCAACGATACGGCAGTTAGTTCCTGAGACCTGTACAGCCATCTACGAGGTTTTAAAAGAGAAATACCTGAAGGTATGTGTGGATACTGACTGGTTTTACTGTGCAATCTCTATGTAATGCAGTGAGGTCTGTAGGCATTTGAACAGCACATGTTTGCTCTGCCATATGAAGCATGGGTCTTAAAAAACATTATTTTGTTTTTCAGTGCCCAGACACAGTGGAAGAGTGGCAGCGAGTAGCTGATGGATTCCAGGCTCAGTGGGACTTCCCAAACTGCCTAGGTGCCCTGGATGGGAAACACATCAACATCCGCCCGCCTCCAGGAACCGGATCAACCTACTTCAACTACAAACATACATTTTCCATGGTGCTAATGGCACTGGCCGACAGCAACTACAAGTTCTTGAATGTAGATGTAGGTTGTAACGGGAGGATTTCTGATGGTGGTGTGTTTGGTGGATGCTCACTGCAGGATGCCCTGGAGAATAGGACATCCAGCATCCCTGCACCTGCACCCCCTCCTGCTTCTGACCAGGCGGTTTGCTACTCCATTGTGGCAGATGAAGCATTTCCCCTGAAGGAGTACCTCATGACGCCCTATCCGACCCAGAGGCTAGCTGTAGAGCAACGCATCTTTAATTACAGGCTGTCACGGGCTCGGAGGGTGGTAGAAAATGCCTTTGGCATCCTAGCCAACCGTTTTCGGGTCTTTCTAACTTCCATAAACATTCAAGACACTGCCAAAGTGGAGGCCATTGTTTTGGCTTGCTGTGCTCTGCACAACTTCCTGCTCACAGAGAACTGTAGCGTGTACATGGCGGGAGTTGTTGACCAGGAAGGACCCGATCATGGCACTGTCCCAGGAAGCTGGAGACAAGACCCTGAGCTACGGCAGGCCACCCTGCCACACACCACCAATGCTACAGCTCGAGCCAAGCAGCACAGGGATGAACTATGCCAATATTTTAACGGTATCGGTGCAGTGCCTTTTCAGTGGGATAAGATATAGCACCATAGTTTTCTTTCATGGTGGTTTGGCTCATAAAGGGGTTGTGTTGTGATATTTTCCTCAAGCTTTGGTAAAGTGTATTCTTTGAATGCAGATTTCAGTTCTGCCTGCTCTGTATTAATGTCATGTGGATTTTCCTGTCATGTTCACAGGTTATCATCATGTAGGCGTTGATAAAAGCTCATTCTAATGTTGTGTTGTGTGTGTATGAAGGTACGAAATAAAGTTTAGCATTGCCTATCCTGCTATTTGTGTTTATTCTTTTAATCACACAGCGATAAGAAGCAATAACAATGTGCCTACATAACTGTCAGTTGCAGCCCTAGCATTAGTATTGTTTATAGTAACAGCTACAACATTAAAATACTTCTAGGTAGATTGAGGAGGAGAATGGGAGAATTAACAGAGTGGCAGAAACATAAGATATCAAATCACAGACTACAATCACAAAAGCTTTTACAAATAACGCTGCAAAAAACGGCATGTCTCATTAGCGTAGCGTAGCGTAGCTTAGCTTACAGATCGATGATATCTGATCGTTCTTACAGACTACAATCACAAAAGCTTTTACATATAACGCTGGAAAAAACGGCACTTGCCTACAGAAGATTACGTTTGTTATTATAACTTACTCAATATGATTTTAGAGGATACAAAATACTAATAAATAGGAGAATAAATACTTGTGTTATCGCCTAGAGCGTGGCTGTACAGCCTTCACACAGATCGCCATTACGGCAGTATGTCTGAACATGTTAGCAAATGCCTGATAATTCAAATAAAAGACAAAGCAAAGACTGCGGAGCGTACAAAATAGAATGCTACAAAAATATATAAACACCTAACCGATTACCATTTGGGTTTGAGGCGACATTGATACGGCGAAGCTACATGCTACATGCTACAAGCTAGAGATAGCTTTATCAGGAAAAACACCGCTAAATAAAAACTTACAGCCTCAAAATTGGATGTGTCCTCACTGGCCTGGTCCCGGATGGTTGGTATTGATCCCGGGTTTAGCATTACTTTGGAGGCATATCCGTGTTGGACTTGAGAGAAGTTCATAAACATGTCCGTCGTAAAATGTTTGGAACACACAAACAGAAATCTGCCGTGGTCTTCTGGCACATGTCCCTTGTAAATGAAGTCTAGCCACAGATTCATTTCTTTTTCCACTGATGGCATCGCATGCAGTCCCCTGTCCCGAGTCTTGCAGCCAACAACGGTAACAGACAGAAAGGCAGAAGGGCAGGGTATTTTGCAGTATGTCCTCCAGATCAGGGACCGGTTGGATCAGTACCGAGAGGAGGCCAGGCTCAATCTAATGGATGCCCAGAAGACTCAAAAACGATGGTACGACCAGCAAGCACGCAACCGTGAGTTCAAACCAGGTCAAAAGGTTTTGTTACTCTTGCCTTCTTCCTCTAGCAAGCTACTGGCCAAATGGCAGGGACCGTTTGAAGTGTTAAGGAAGATGGGGCCTACGACTTATGAGATCTTGCACCCGGAGAAAAGGAAAAAAAAGCAGACTTATCATGTCAATCTCCTTAAAGCATGGGAGCAAAGAAGCAGCCCTCCTCCCATCACCTCACTACTGGCCAGCAGGGTGGTTGAAGAGGATGACTCCGAAGGGGTAGTTGGTGCCTGGAATCAGCAGCCAGCGAAGGTCGATCTCTCCCACCTGGATGGTAAGAAGCCAGTTGACTTGCAAGTTATTTTCGATACCCTTCCCCACTTGTTCACACAGAAACCAGGCCGGACAGGTGTGTTGCAGCATGTAATCCGAGTAAAACCGGGGCAGAACACAGTTCGGCAGGCATGCTACAGAGTACCGTAACGTTTAGTGGAGGCGTTGAAGGAAGAAATCCGCTTGATGCTCGAGCTGGGAGTAATTGAACCATCAACCAGTGAGTGTAGTAGCCCTATTGTCATTGTACCCAAGAAGGATGGCTCTCTCCGCATTTGCATTGACTTCAGGAAGCTGAATGCCATCTCCTTCTTTGATGCCTACCCAATGCCCCGGATTGAGGACCTGCTGGAGAGGATTGGTCGAGCCAACTACATCACTACCTTGGACCTCTGCAAGGGGTATTGGCAGGTCCCCTTGGAAAGCCAGTCCCGGCACCTCACCGCGTTCAGAAGCCCACTAGGCCTCTTCCAGTTTACTGTGATGCCGTTTGGTCTACATGGTGCCCCAGCAACCTTCCAGAGGTTAATGGACAAAGTTCTTCTGGGGTGCGAGGACTGCAATGCTGCCTACCTGGATGACGTGGTCATTTACAGCAGGACCTGGGAGGAACATCTCAATCACCTTCGTCGGGTCCTAGGTGCAATCCATGCCGCAGGACTCACACTCAATCTACAGAAATGTGAGTGGGCTAAGCAGGAGACTCGTTACCTTGGGTATCAGCTGGGGAACGGTGAAGTCAGGCCACAGGTGGACAAAGTTGAGGCCGTCCTGAACAGTCCGAGACCTCGTACCAAGAAACAAGTACGGTCCTTTCTTGGCCTGGTTGGATGGTATTGACGTTTCATTCCTCAGTTTGCCACTCTAGCAGTTCCATTGACCAACCTCACGTGCAAGGCTGCTCGGAATCCTGTGGAATGGAATGAAGAGTGTGAAAGGGCTTTCCAGGAGTTGAAGAAAAAACTGTGCTCGTCTCCGGTACTGTAGAGTCCTGACTTCAAAAGACGCTTCCTGGTTCAGGTGGATGCCTCTGGAGTGGGCATCGGTGCAGTGCTGGCTCAGGGAGAACCAGGAGAGGAACGTCCAGTGTTGTATCTCAGCAGGAAACTTCTGCCCCGTGAAACCCGGTACTCCACCATCGAGAAGGAGTGTCTGGCAATCAAGTGGGCATTGGACAGCCTAAGGTACTACCTACTCGGGAGGGAATTCGACCTACAGACGGACCATAGAGCCTTGACGTGGATTCAGACCATGAAGGACCGGAACGCCAGGGTGACTAGATGGTATCTTGAACTACAACCATTCAAGTTCTGTGTGTGGCACAAAGCAGGCAAGGAAAACGTCACCGCAGACTACCTGTCAAGGCTGCCAAACATCGTTGATGTAAGAGAGGAGGGTGGTAATGTGAAGAAGAAGCCTTCATCACAGTTGGCATAGGGGCATGGTAAAAGGCACACTGAGGGTAACACACATTTGATAAAATAAAACCCAAGTCATTGTTTGTTCAAACCTAATTTATTGGAAGTATTTTTGCAAGTAGCCTGCTTACCCTCTCCTTCAAGGTTGTGAAGGCCAAACAGAGCCACAGAACGAAGCAGCCTTAAGTAGAGGCTCAATCAGTGGGAACACCTGTGCGCAATTGGAGCATACCATGTAGTGCATGGGCGCGGGTGGCACTTTTCTTGCAAGTATAAACATTTTATTGTTTGGGGCTTCTGTGGTCAGAGAGATAATATGTTGACCTATTTTGATGTGGTGTGTTTGGGTAATTTGTCTTGCATTGTGAATGTGTGTGTAGATTAGAATGACATGGGTTAGGGGTATAAATAGTGGATTGTCCTAGGGGGAGGGGCTTAACATGTATAAAACCCTGGCCACAAGTGTTTTGAGGGGAGTCTGCCTGTGGCGGTAGAGCAGAGAGGTACCAGTTATATGTCCTCGACCTGTATGTATATAGCAGGGTTTTGATCTCTTCCTGTACCATCCTTGTTACTTTGTGTTTTTTCAGCATGTTGGTGTTAATAAAAGCACCTAAGGATACATTTTTGGTGACTCTAGCCATCTTATTTAATTCCTAGTTTTTTCATCTAACCTTTTTATAACACCTAGACTACTGCAACTCCCTCCTGGCTGGTCTACCTGCATGTGCCATCCGACCTCTGCAGCTCATCCAGAATGCAGCGGCTCGTCTGGTCTTCAACCTTCCAACATTTTCCCACACCACTCCGCTCCTCCGCTCCCTCCACTGGCTTCCGGTAACTGCTTGAATCCACTTCAAGACAATGGTACTTGCGTACCATGCTGCGAATGGATCTGGCCCTTCTTACATCCAGGACATGGTTAAACCGTACACCCCAACACGTGCTCTACGCTCTGCATCAGCCAAACGACTCGCTGCACCCTCGCTGCGAGGGGGACCCAAGCTCCCATCAGCAGAAACACGTGGGTTTGCTGTCCTGGCTCCAAGATGGTGGAATGAGCTCCCCATTGACATCAGGACGGCAGAAAGCTCACACACCTTCCGGCGCAGACTGAAAACTCATCTCTTTCGACTCCACTTCGAGCGATAGAATGACTAACAAAGAACTGCTAACAGAGCACTTATATACTAATAAAGGACTGGCTATCCTAAAGCCAGTTGAGTAGCACTTGAAATACTTGGCTCTATGAAACCTGATGTTCTTATATGATTCTGTTTTCCTCAAGGTTGTGTCTTCCTGGTCGAATGTACTTAGTGTAAGTCGGTTGGATAAAAGCGTCAGCTAAATGCAATGTAATGTAATGTAGATCTCCTCATGTTGCTCCCAAAGTGCAAAAATCTTCATGTCCACATGGACAGGAAACTAAATACATTTACACACATCTTGTGTCCATATCTTTCTGTTTGGTGGTCACGCCACACCGTGCACGTGCATGCATGCGCGAGTCATGGTGAGATATCTGGATTAAGAGGTTGCTTTTTCTTTGCACAGCATGAATGAAAGAAAGGTGAAATGAATGGGCTGTGATTTTAGTATTTTTAAGCAGAGGTCAATAATTTGTACGGCCCTCGGAGGATGTTGAAAACATTGAAATGGCCCTTGAGAGGAAAAAGGTTCCCCACCCCTGCTTTAGAGCGATGCGATTTAGAACGAAGCAAATATTCGCATCGTGTCCAGTGTGAACGCAGCATAAAGAGTCGTAATCATAGACGTATAAGAAC
>NC_047515.1:41958264-42009347 GCF_902827115.2 Pseudochaenichthys georgianus
CATGTAAGCAGGAAATCACCTGTATCAAAGAGTGAGTTAGATAAAGCTACAGATGGAGATGGTAACATTGAATCAGTCAAATGTACTGAAAGGACGTCATCACAACATGATTATTCAGTGGTAGATATACAACGAGGCATTTTTGGGTTTCATTGAAAACCTTACTTTACTTCTGTCACGTCCATTTTTTTACTTTTTTCTAGATATTCATATGTGTCCCCTAATACACTTGTGTCTCATTTTCTGATATGAAACATCTGATATCTGCAACGTTTTTACCTGTACTAGATTATGGTGACCTGCTATACATGAATGCCTCTGACCAATGCCTAAAGAGCTTGGATACTGTGTACCATTGTGCCTTACGATTTATCACTGGATGTGGATATCGAGTACACCATTGCACTTGATATGCTGCTGCTAATTGGCCATCTTTGTCTGCTCGCAGACTTTCCCATTGGTTGGGTTTTATTTATAAATCTCTGCTTGGGTTGGTTCCCTCCTACATTTGCACATATATGTGTCAAAGAGAAAGTCCATATGGCCTGCGCTCTCAAGATTTTATTCAGATGCTGGTCCTACAGTGAGAACACAACTGGGAAAAACAGCTTTTAGATATGCTGCCCCCACAGCTTGGAACAGAAGGAGCTGAAACTCTCAGATTTAATCACTATGGGGGAATTCAGGTCCATCCTAAAGGACAGAGAACACGACACCATTGGTCGATGTGAGTGCTCGTATATCCTGAAATCGTTTTAAATGTTGCCAGTTTTTGAATGATTTTAATAGTTTGTTTTACTTCGCATATTGACTGGCTAATGTGCCATTTTATTTGTGTTTTACAGCTGTATTTGTCTGCCTTTCATGTCTGTGTTTTATATGTTGTAACTTTGTACATGCTGCCCTTCTTGGCCAGGTCACTCTTGGAAAAGAGATTTTAATCTCAATGAGTTTTTTACCTGGTTAAATAAAGGATATATATTCTGTTCATTTGTTTTTTTGTTTTATAGGAAGAGACCTACAAAAACCCAGATAGACTTTACATGTATGACGAGGGGGAGAAGAGTATCATCGGAGAACAGCTGGATCAACATCAGTCTACGATAGCAAAACCACACACCTGTGACCAGTGTGAGAAGAGTTTCTGGAGTTCAGGGAAATTGAAGCGCCACAAACGTACCCACACTGGAGAAAAACCTTTCACCTGTGTCCAGTGTGGGAAGAGCTTTAGCCAGTCAAACAATTTGACTTCCCACCAGAGAATCCACACTGGAGAAAAGCCTTTCACCTGTGACCTCTGTGAGAAAAGTGTCAGGACTTCAAGTAATTTGAAGCGCCATAACTTTACCCACACTGGAGAAAAACCCTTCACCTGTCACAAATGTGAGAAGAGCTTTAACAGGTCAGACAATTTGACTTCCCACCAGAGAATCCACACTAGAGAAAAGCCCTACTCCTGTGACCAGGGTGAGAAGGGTGTCAGGGACTCATGCCGTGTGAAGCTCCACCAGCCTACCCACGACGGAGAGAAACATGATGTCTGTGCTCCCTGTGAGAAGAGTTTCAGAGAACCAGACCACTTGAAGATCAGCGTACCGCACATGGGAGAACACCTTCACTAGTGCAGTGAGACTGTTCAGAAAGAGTGAGGTGGACTGTTGGACACAACTCGCTGCTAAAAAATGTTGCGTGGATTTTAAAAGTTGTTCATTTATTCTCAATAAAATGAATATGCATGCACTTCAGTTATTTTTTTCAACAGAAAAAACACACACAAAGCTCCTTGAAGAACAAGGCACCACCGAAACTTAAATATAAGAATGTTATATATATATATATATATATATATATACACTGAACATAAATATAAACACAACACTTTTGTTTTTGCTCCCATTTTTCATGAGATGAACTCAAAGATCTAAAACATTTTCTATAAACACTAAATAACCATTTCTCTCAAATATTGTTCACAAATCTGAAAGAATGTGTGATAGTGAGCACTTCTCCTTTGCCGAGATAATCCATCCCACCTCACAGGTGTGGCATATCAAGATGCTGATTAGACAGCATGATTATTGCACAGGTGTGCCTTAGGCTGGCCACAATAGAAGGCCACTCTGAAACGTGCAGTTTTGCTTTATTGGGGGGGTCCGAAAACCAGGCAGTATCTGGTGTGAGGGGTAGGGGTAGGGTTAGGGTAATGTTGTGAATCGTATATTTTTGTTCAGTGTATATATATGTGGGGTCATTAAACAAGTGAAAGCCTACTGATTTCTAAAAGTGTGTTTAGAAATTAGATAGTGTCGCTTTGAACCATAATTGTTGTGGCTGGCTGTACTCATTCAGTCCATTTTACAATCAGAAAAGAGGTTCCACAGGGGTCTATCCTTGGTCCTTTAATGTTTACATTAGGTATAACATGTCCGTCCAAAAATTTCTTTTTTACTTATAGTGAAAACTACCCTTGGATGATGGTAAGGTAGACTAAAAGCTTTAGGAATCCAAAGTACAACATATAATAAGTACCCTGTATCAAGACTGATGCAAAACAAGTGACATTTGACCTTTTTAGAGAGGTTTAGCAAACATAACTCCACCTCTGAGGTGATTTGGGTGGAAAAGGGGTTTTTATGTGTGTTGGATGTGCAGAAAAGATAAATAATAAGGTTTTATGAGTGAGTTTCGGTGCAGTAATCTGTTAGCATTTTTCGCTCGTTGCTAATTCAGAGGCTCAGCGTTAGCATTGTGGGGTTTAAAAAAAAAAAAAAAAAAAAAAAAATGATCAGTTAGATGAGTTTCTTCCCGTTACATGGATATAAAACATTCATAGTTTAGTAAATGTTAAGATGCCCTCAGACACTGTTTCCTGCAAGATGTTGCGGGAGGGCCCCGGTACCGGGGTCTCTCGGGCTTAACAGGTTAAAGATATTGTAACAATCTATATAGCAATATATTTTGTAAGACAAGGTAAATACATGTTTAGGTAATACACATCACCATGAAACGTCGGGTTACGTATGGTAACCCTTGTCATATAAGCACAGGTGAGCCCTCTACTGGACTCTATGGGTACTCCCATGTATCCTATCCATGCAAGACTTTCCTAGACTTTCCTAGACGTAGCCGGCCCCTGGGCGGGCCCAGAGCCATATAATAGAAGAGTCACGACATCTCCGTTCACTCCAATGGACCAGTTTTTTACAGCAATGGCGGATCTGCGGCTAGCAGTCTATGGTTAAAGCATAATAGACCGTTCGTGATGGACTTTTAAAGGTAAGAAGACGTTTAAAGATTTATATTGCAGATATTATCAGAACATCTGAATCAAATTAACTACACATGTGTATTAAAGGATGTTAGTGGATTATCCCTTCAATCAGTATATTTAACGTTTACAGATTACAGATTAGGCTAGAATGCCGGATAAAGTTAGCAACACACGTTAACCACGAACAGCCTATTAATCCATTCTCCTGATGTTATTTCCTCCAACGTTGTGGAATTAGAGAAAAGGGGCTTCTTAACGTGCTTTTATCCGGGTGGAGGGAGTTACATATGAGTTAAATATAACATTGGGGCGTGTGATTGTAGTGGGTGGGGGTGGTGAAATGAGGAGATCCATTTTGGAGTTCAAGCTAGTATAATATAGTTAATTTACACAATAATAAGGAAGAGAGCTATTTGTGTGATACATCGCTATCGATATGGATTTAGAGTGGATATTTGAGACTTCCAAACAGTAAACAAAAACATAATTTATGGGTGAGTGTTTTTAGCAGAGTCATATCATGTCTTTGTGATTCTGTTGATTATTACCGGTCTGTATTATGTTGCAGCTCAGCTGATGTTGGATTGATGGCAAAGGGAGAGGGACTTAAGTGAGAGTGAAAACACAAGGTACGTTTAAAATAGGTCAGCAATTTCCCATCCTATAGGTTGCTAGATGTATCTAACCCTTTCTCCTGTCTCCCTCTCTCAGCACCAGAACCCCAGGGGGATTCAATGAGACCCTCACCCTGCACCTGAGTCTCAACCCCCAGAGCTTTGCAAGCCTCTCCCTGTTCCTTATTTGTATTAAACAGACGTTAAGCTTCCCAATGGTGTGGTCTTCGTTTTGTGAAAAATATGATTACCTCACATATGTTGTTGCTGTTGTTGTCTTTTGTGATAGTTAAATTGCTCCTGCTGACTTGAGCCAGCCATTCTTTGCTCCTCTCTGTGTCAGTGGGGAAACTTTACACGTGTACTCCTTTCCCTGAGCGCTTGGAGCATCCCCCGGCAGCACAGCAAACCGTGGGGGAGACTATAGGCCGGACAACAGAGGAAAAGGCTCAGACAAACTGCATGCATGCTATTCAATGTTTATTGAATTCCATTTCGATGAATTTAGATGAATCTAAATCTGAATTTTGAAACCTTCCTCCCCTCCCTCTAAATATATCAAACATTAGGAAGTGATGCTCCTGACTACCATTCAGTTTAAGAAGATAATATTTGTTTTAAACAATTCAAAGCAATAAACAACAGCAACAGGCTCTGTAACCAAGGCAACGTTAGCCTAACATGTATGTTAACAGGTAAGATAGCTGTTCACACTATCTATATTTTCTGCTATTTTATTTCTATTTGAGATGTTTACATTTTGGATTGTTTAATTCTAGTCTTTTAACTGTCTTAAGTGCAATGCCTTGTCTTTTGCTGCTGCAAAGCAAACATTTCCAAATGGGTATCAATAAAGTACTTCTTATTTTATCTTAATCCTCAAATATTAACAAATTTAACCTTTTCAAATATTGATGTAACTACATACACATCGATATGTTGTATAAATATTGCAAATCAAAACCTTTATTCACTACTTATTACCAAAAATCGTAGTTTTATCTCCGGTAATCATGCATTCAAATGTCCCACCACGAACTTCCGGGGAACTATTAGCCGCGTTCACACTGCGGTACTTTTCCCACAAAGGTTCATGCGAACTTAGTTCATGAGAACTCTTTAGTTCTCATGAACTAAGTACAGATCGCGTTCACACCGGAATGAGTCCCTGAGGGAGGATTAGGCAAATGAAGCCGCTGACGTCACTTCTTCTTCTTCTGCTTTGGGTTTACTGGCAGGCCGCAAACCACTTCACGGCGTATACTGCCGCCCAAAGTCCCCGGCCGGAAGTCCCCGGAGTTGGGGAAGGCTTCAGTAGAAGCTGCTGGGAGTCCCAGCAGCTTCTACTGAAGCCTTCCGAGTAAATCGCCAGAACGCCGACACCTCCTCATCTCCACCGCTCCCATGTTTTATTTTGTGTTGCCATAAGTTAGTCTCTCTGCGTTTCTGCGCTGGGCTAATGCTAATGCTAATAATGCTAATGCGAGGATAATAAAATGGCGGCTTCACAAAACCTTTTGGGAGTTTTACGGGGCGTGGTTTGCAATCCGCCCAGCCAATCAGACATATAGCTCTTTTCTCACAAAAGAGCCGCTCGAAAGAGCAGGGACTTTCGGAGCCCGATGTATATACGCACTGTCGTCCCGCAACAACACCGCTCCATGTTTCTGACCGGCTTTCTGGTTAACAGCCGCTGTGCCTCACACACCTCTCCCTCGGTCGTAACCGTGGAGAGAAAGAGGCTGGCGGAGCACACCCTGACGCGCTTACCCCGCGGAGGTGTGCCATAACGTGGAGGATTCCCTCCTCCTGTCTTAAGGCAGGGGGAAAAAGAGTCCTCCAGCCCCTATGGGCCCATGTGCGCGTCACGTCCGGGGAGGGGGTAAGATGCCCACTGACCCACAGCCCCCCTCTCCCTCCTCACCAGTCCTGTGTTGCCACAGCTAGCACCGGCTACAAAGGAGCCAGACATGTCCAAGAGATACAACTGAATGAAGGGGCCTGGCATTGACCAACGCACGCACCGGGCAGAGGAGGTGTAATTTAGCCTCCCTCACCCCACTATGGGGGGGAAGACTAAAACCCCCCCAACTGAATAGCCCTCGACCTGAACACACTCATTAGGCTCTTGGCTACAAAGGAGGGGTTCGGTCTGAGTGTCGCCCGCTTTGGTCCCCCTGGATTATTAAACAGCTCGGGTGCACCGACAGAGCGGTTAACTCAGACACTCTTTTGGCAACGCTGTGTTCCATGACAGTGCTTTCAGGGAGGAGAGCTCCAGAGGCTCAAATGGTCGTGAGCAGAGCCTCGAGCACCAGCAGCAGGTCCCGCTGCGGGAGAATAAACTCCCGTGGAAGAGCAGCACGGCAGCGGTCGGTAAATGCTGCAGAAACACATTAATAAACAATGAACCACGGCACTCTGGAGCAAAGCATAAGGTTGGAGAAGTCGTTATTTAATTTATTCTGGCTTCGTGTGATTAAAAGCAACACGATCATCGACCCGACGCAGTTGTTGTTGTTGTGAGCGGTGAGCGATCAGCGATGTAAACGGTGACGTCATGACGCAGCAGGGGCAGCTCTGGGGCGCCAGTGGGCGGTGTGCACAGAGCGGGAGCTGAAAAGGGAAACCGGAGCTGAACCAGAAAAGCTCCCGCTCGGAGCTAGAAACTGAAAAGCGCTGGTGTGAAAGCCGCACATGGGACCTTATTTCTGAAAAATGATGTATTGAAGTCGATGGAGAGAGAAACGTTATCTTTCGATCCCGTTTGAATTGTGCCACGAATTACACACATGATGTTTGTCAATTTAAAAGATAATTTTACAAGTCAAAAAAATAAAAACTGTGAAGTAACACTTTGTGTGAAACCGCTCAATGAACTACATCTCCCGTCTCGCACCACACACCCAGACGGCCGTCACATTGAAACATTTCACTTCTTTCTCTCAGAACGAGGCGGAAAGTATTAAAAGAGGAGAAAATCACTCCAAGTCTGGGCACGTTGAGAGCTGTGTACACACACAAGGGGAGTTAGTCGGTTCGTGAGAGCCAGCATGCGGGACCGGGGCTCTGGGATTTGTAGTCTTTCTAGTTGCGTATTTTTCATAGTCTTATATTTCAACAGTTTTACGACAAACTGTGACTTTTTTGACATGGAAATGATTTTTTAAGATTGACAAACATCATATGTGTAATATGTTTTCTCTCTCCATTGACTTCAATACATCATTTTTCAGAAATAAGGTCCCATGGACCGGAAGTAGATGGGCGGGACTTCGCCTCTATGTCTGGTCAGACATCAATCTGTTCTACGTAGCGCGCCCCCTAGAGGCCTGGAGCACTGTGTGTTTTGTGGTTTGTATGTGTTTTTGTATTTGCAGCGTTTTTCGGTTGCGTTTGGGGTATGTGTGTTGTATTTAGTTTGCATAATTTCTGTAAATGCAGCGTTTTTTTGTTGTATTTGTTGTCAGGATTTGTTTGTTTTTCATTTTATTATTGACAGCTGTTTCCTGCTTATGTATGCGTTTTGGGCCATTGTTCCGTGTTTGCTGCCGGCCACCGTAAATATGATTTACATAAAAAGCCTTAGCCCTTTTCAATGTATTTTTGTTTATGTTGTGTTTTGTATGCACCTGCTCCTAAGGGTAAATCATGAAATATCTGAAAGCCAAGTTGTATTGTTCTTGTCGATGTTTCTATCGTAAAAAGGTATTTTCCAACCACCAGAGGGCAGTGTCGAGCTGCTTAATGCTTACACGTGTTCTGCAGCTCACACACTGTTGAAGTGAAATGAGGCAGAACCACCACTGTTGAATTTCGCAAACTAAAGCAAAACATAGACTGGTTGTAAAATGAAGCTGCTAGATGAATAATGGCGTAGCCTCAGACACTTCCCTAGTTCACAGCTGATCTTTTTTGAAGGGACGCATGTGTTTACGCAGCTGCACGAAGCAACATATTTCTATAATAATCTTGTATATGATCCGCATTTAGGGAAGTTCATCATCGCTTATAGTTGGCTCAAAGTGCAGCATTGTCGTTAAGATTTAGGCAATATAAGATAAGAGTACTTTATTGATCGCAAATTAGGAATTGTTTGCGTTGCAGCAGCATAAAAAACAAGGCATTGCACAGAAGTAGAAATAACCATTCTAAAATGTAAACGTCTCAAAATAGAAATAAAACAGAACATATAAACAGTGTAACAAATGTCTTCGTCTTCATTTCTCATCTTTACATTTCCCTGATTCTGAAGAGGTGTTTTTATGACTGCCTGCGCGTTCATATGGTTGCACAAGTAAGTGCCGGCCCGCGCGCATACTCATCAGCTCTTTGTGACAGTCAGTAACCCATAGTAACCCGCGGTACAGTCAGCCTCCTTCCAGCTGGGCCCGGCCCTCAGCTCAGCACGCGCCACCTCCACGAGTCCAATCATAATGAAGCCCCCCCCCCCCCCCATTCCTGATTGTCACTTCCGGTCTGCGGAGAGCAGCTCAGAGCCGGTGGTGCTGCAGCCGAGCGGTGAGTTTATTTCTCATTCATCGAAATGTTTTTGTGATGCTACTTTATTCCCGCGTGAGTCAGATGCTGGAGCTGAACGCCCCGAGGAAAGATTGTGAAAGTTGGACTCAATTCTAAGTTATACATAAATACAGTGGTGGAAAGTAACTAACATTGACTTAATTACACTGTAATCTGAGTTTTTTCATTTAAACTGTATTGTTATACTATATCTTAGATATTTTATTTAAGTGTATTTGAAGTGTACTAAGTGTTATGTTCGTAAGCTGAATTTAAATCAGGCGTTGTAATTATTTGAGTGATAGAGATCATGCAATGTTATGTGTTTATTGAATGTTGTGAACCTGTCTGAGGACCACAGATGGAAATTAGCTATTAGCTATAATATGGCATCTCTTCTCTTTGCTGAGATTAATGTTTTTGTATGCATGGCCCTTCTATAAATACATAAAAATGAACTCAAGTATAAATACATTTCTAAATAACTTTAATCAGGTTATGCTATATCTATATTTGTGTACTTCATTAATTTGATAAATCGATGTGTTATCATGCATCTTAACTACCCAGCAGTATAAGTAATTCTAATACCGCCTTTACCTAGCTCAACATGAAATATATGAACACATTAATGCATCTAAAATTATAATACCACAATGTAATATAGCCTATATTTAATTCTTAATTGAGTACTGTTGCATGCTGGACTTTTACTTGTTACAGTATTTTAACACTGTACTATGGCTAGTTGTACTTCCCGTGTTGCAGATTGTATTTTCTGTTGTTAGGGATGCAACACGGTAGTTACTTGGTATAGAATTATCAGCTGGATCAAAGTTAATTCAATATATATATAATAATTCATATTCTTCACTGCTATCAAAAAAAGCTGGGTATTTTTCTGTATATGGTGTTTCAAATGTTAGCTATTCCTATATTCGATCTGATATAATAGGTCATTATCTTACTTCATCGCCGTAATGTGGTTCTTCATAGTTGAACATCTGTCGCACACACACACACACACACACACACACACACACACACACACACACACACACACACACACACACACACACACACAC
The DNA here is from genome assembly GCF_902827115.2 of Pseudochaenichthys georgianus. Lineage (NCBI taxonomy): Eukaryota > Metazoa > Chordata > Actinopteri > Perciformes > Channichthyidae > Pseudochaenichthys > Pseudochaenichthys georgianus. The sequence continues at coordinate 41,967,756 of NC_047515.1, forward strand.
ACACACACACACACACACACACACACACACACACACACACACACACACACCACACACACACACACACACACACACACACACACACACACACAACACACACACACACACACACACACACACACACACACACACACACACACACACACACACTGCTGAGAACACTGTACTGTTATCATGAAATCATAAACCAACAATGTGTGGGTTTCTCTTGTTCTCTTTATCAAGATTGAATTTCAATACTAGTTTATGATTAGTGGCATGTAATCCAGTATTCTCTTTTTTACATGAGCTTTTATTCCTTTTGATATGCATTTAGTAAAACACGCTCCTTGCAGTATTGAAAGGTAGGAAACATGTTATAACGTCATGTGTTTTAAACATTTAAATCAAACACCAGAACCACAAATCCGTCGCCTCAACAAACCGGAGCTGCTCTCCACTTTTTAAATCTATTTACACGGCAGAAGTGAACGGTACTGCAGCAACGATAATCAAGTGATGCAGTGCCGATAGTAAACTACACAAAGAGATGCTATTGTCCTGCAGAGATGGTCCGATGTGATTAGAACACGCATGCACACACACACACACACACACACACACTGGAAACCATATTTCAGAATGGCAACCAAGGCAAACACAAGGCGTCATTATTATGGTGATATTCTAGAGTCAGCAGCAAAAGAGTAAAACTTTCCTTATTTATTTTTTTACTGTAGAAAAATCCACTTAAATTGAACTGAATCCAATACTTTTTTTTATTGATTTAGCTCATGTTTAAATAGAGAAGAGAAATAAGGAATTAGTTTGCCTGCGGGAGTTTTCAGGATGTCACAATATTTTTTACATTGCATTTAGCTGACGCTTTTATCCAAAGCGACTTACAGTAAGTGCGTTCGACCAAGAAGATACAACCTTGAAGAAAACAGAATCATAAAGTACATCAGGTTTCATAGAGCCAAACATTTCAAGTGCTACTCAGCTGGCTTTAGAGAAGCCAGTCCTTTGTTAGTATATAAGTGCTTTGTTAGTAGTTCTATCCTCGAAGTGGAGTCGAAAGAGATGAGTTTTCAGTCTGCGCCGGAAGGTCCGGCAGTGGCTCAGTCGGTAGGGGCTTGGACTGTGAACCGCAGGGTCGCCGGTTCAAGTCCCCAACCAGACCTAAATATAGAGTGTGGACTTCTACTTGGAGAGGTCCCAGTTCACCTCCTGCCCTGCCGTGGTGCCCTTGAGCAAAGCACCGGCAACATGTAGTGGAGTAGAAGTATGAAGTAGCATTCAATGAAAATACTTTGGTTACATACAACTGCCTCAAAGTGTTTCTTAAGTACAACACTTGAGTAAATGTACTTTGTTAATTTGCACCACTGATTGTGTGTATGTGTATCCTTCACAACACAAGATGTACCTCCTTATTGGTCCTTTATACACTTAACACAGCAAGACAAGTACTCAGATCTTTACTTAAAGGGGACCTATCATGCAAAATGCACTTTGTGATGTCTTCTCTACATCACTATGTGTCCCCGGTGCGTCGGGGAACTCACGCAGCGCCAGGAAATAAAACCCTCTCTCTTTTCCTCCGTACCCAAATCTTTTAAAAACGGGTGTACAACGAGCGGATACAGATTCCATCCGAACCGACGTCAAATCGGCAGCGGATCTACAGAACGTTGCTATCAGAAACAATGCGTGTTTTGGACGTAATCTCGTCTTTGTTTACATTAGCAAAGCCTCGCTAACACTCAGAGCTAACCTGGAGAGAGCATGTGTTTAAAAAGCAGGACATAAAAAAAGAACTCACCTTGTGATAAACCCGCAAGAGAAAAAGCATTTCAGAAATAATCCTTGATGTGGTTTAGAACAGGATGGCGTTTTATCACAGCAGAATTTAACTTTATCTCCGGGAGAATTCTGATCAGGCATTAGCTCCGCCTCCTCTTCTTCTTTTTTTTCAAGCTAAGGACCCAAGATCCGCATTTCTCTAATGGCGCATTTCCACCGCAGGCCACGCTCGACTTAGTACGGTTTGGTTAGGCCTTATTAGGCCCGGCTCACTTTATGCTGCCCTTCCATTACAGTTTAGGAACTGGGGTAGTTACTATAGCAACGCAGTGTAGGCGGAGCCGTGACGTCATCTTCAGAAAACCAACATCAGCCGTTAGCTCTTAGCGCTCAGAGCTCACAGCTCTTCATATCTGTTCAGAAACTAGACAGAAGTGAAACAAGTACAAACCACAGACTGCCTGTGTCATGGAGAATACAGTCTCTGGTTTATTTATGTCTGGAGGCCGTTGCTGTGAGTGTGGACGGTCGGAGCATATACAGCGTTAGCTTAGCTGATCTCCATTCAGAAAACACGCATTTTAAAAGGGTTTTCTCTGCCGTCTGTCTGCGGACTCAAAGCGTTAACTCATGGTTTTTACTAACCGGTATCAGAGTGTTGTTACTTCGGCATCATTTAGAAACGTGTATTACAATTAAATCACGGTCAAATATGTTCATCTTGTTGTACTAGTTTAGCACACTCAGCCCGACTCAGCCTGGTTGTTCCTGGCCTTAGAACCACGATTTAGTTGGACCAGAAAAAAGGTGAAAAGGTAGCCCCGGGCCGGAACTAGGCCAAGTGGAAACGTATACCAAAAACGGGGACGACACGGCATGCTTAAACCGCTCTCTGCGCCATGGTGGAAGTGCGCCATTACAGAGCTTCAAAGAGGGGTATGAGCAGTATGAGGGATGGCTACAATGGGTGATCTGTTTGGTATTGGTAATTTGAAAAAAAAACTTCACAGACATGTTTTGTATAGGTATGGCCCTACGATATATGTTTCAAATATAGCATTATAGGTCCACTTTAAATAAAAAATAAATACTAAATTACAAAATTATGTGCTACAAGTAAGAGTCCTGCATTTAATATCTTATTTAAGTACAAGTACACATGTATTGGTATTCCACTGCTGTAAAGGTCTCCTGCACACCCCCACATACATTAACCAGCCAAATACGACTTCTCTTTCTCTCTCTCTCACACACACACACGCACACACACACACACACACAGTCTGAGTCGTGTGTTGCACCACAATGGCCATGTTGAACTTGCTGCACTAAGCCAGGCCTGCTTAGTGAGTGGAAGAAAGATGACGTCTGCAAACAAAAGGCCCCATTCACACAGACTCTTAAGGAAGCAATGATACGCACACACACACACACACACACACACACACACACACACACACACACACGCACACGCACACGCACACGCACACACACAGGCTCACCCCACCACAGCATACACTATGTCACAATATTATTCAATTAATCCAGAGAGTGGAGGCTGCCTGCAAAGCGCCTTGTAATCGCATAAAGACGCCCGTTGAGCAACTATATTGCAGCGTCACATTTCTCACTATTTAAGGTAAGAGATTAGAGTCAGTGTTTTTGCATTGCTGCCATAACGGCTAGGGTTTGTTCAGAGACGAGTTGGGCTGGCTCGTCAGGTGTGGCTCTCTAGCAAGGATCAGGTTCAACTGGTTTCTTGTGGCGGGGAATCGGCTGATCCTCAGAGCGGCAAGTGATCCGTATCGGTTTGGGAGACTTCTGAGGTAAGAGACACAGTGTCAGTGAATTGAAGTAGTGGGGCTAATGTGAGGATTAATGTCGCCCTGCTGTGGCTAATTTTCGGATTAAGCTGTGATTTGGGTGAGTTTGTAAAGCCTGGGTGATTATGGCAGTGAAGCAGAGCGAAGTGTGTGGAAGGATTTGAATGCTCAACAAAGTTCTGTATCAATTGATGCAATAATGTAAACACAAAAACCTAATCAAAAGGCAACATGCAGAACTCGCTGAAATAATCATTTTTTACTATAAAAGTGTTTACATTTTTAAGCATACGTTTCTTTAAAAATCATACAAATAAATATGAAGTTGAGGTTGTGTTAGCTGCATTTCCCCTTATCTGAAACTTGCTAATTTGTATATAAATTGTAGTAAAAAATAATCAGCAAATCACACTATATATGCCGCTTTCACACCAACGCGTTTTCAGCTGCGGCTCGGAGCTGGAAAGTACCGGTTTTTCCTGTTCACACCGCGGAGCCTCTTAGCTCCGGAATCCGGTTCACTTCCAGCTCCAAAAAATTGTCGGTCTCGAGGCAAGAGCTTCGGAGCTAAGAGGCGGCGTCGCTTACGTCTCTCTTACGTCGAGGCGGGTTGAAGTCGATGCTGAAGACCGCAAAGAAGTCTTGCATTTCGCATGTGATGTTTGTAAAGTTCCAAGTGAAGTCGTCCCTTGTAAAGTCGTCCGATGCCTTCCATGTCGTTTCGTAAGAGGATAACCAAAGCGAACAGCGCTTCAATTCAATCGGCCATTGTTGTTGTTGTCGATGTGAGGGATTTCCGCGGTTTGGATTTGATGAAGCAGGCACGTAGACGGTGACGTTGTGACGCAGCAGCTCTAGGCGGTGTGAGCAGAGCGGGAGCAGAAGAGGGAAACCGGAGCTGAACCAGAAAAGCTCCGCTCGGAGCTAGAAAGGGAAAAGCGCTGGTGTGAAAGCCGCACATATGGCTTCAGACCCGGCGCCAGAACAAATCTAAAGGGAGGGCCTATGATTTTCATGGGAGGGCCCGCAAAACCGTCACGTGCTGCGGGCCCGTAAAGACGCACACTTATCGCAAATACTACATACACAAATAAAGGGCACCATAGAAACTTTGAAGCGTTGTGTGCGTGGCAGCACAGACACCGGTAAATCACGAGCAAGGCACGCTGGTTAAGGATGGCAGCTTCCTCATCGCTGCACTCGGAGAGAAATAGTAGAGACGGAGACGATGAACTGTTTAGCCCGCCCTGGGCATGGTTTATGTTCCTATGCACTGCAGGTGCATCTTTTCGCTCAGCCGAGCTAACTCAGAACAACAACACATATAGATCTGGACTGAATGTGCATCAGGTGAACACACCCTCATGTACATATGACGAAAGCCTGCGTCCTTCAGTAGCACATCACACTTCAGTGCCTCACAGTGGTACAATAATAACTAGGGATGCCAGCGATTATTCGATTATTCGAATATTCGTTACAGTCTCCATAATCGAATATTATTTTTAAAAATCGATTTTATTTATATATTTTTTTTTTATTATTTATATATATTTTTTATTATTTATGTTTTTTTTCTTTTTCTGGCTTAGTTTCAACCAAAATATATATAAATATATATATGCTAATAATAGTAATAGTATTAATAATTGTAAATGGCCATTGGTCACACCACCAGTTTGTTTTACTGTAAATTTGGAGGAAGCCTGCGTGCAGAGCGGACTGCTGCTGCAGCACGCTCTGCACACCACCCCCACCCCCCTCTCCCTCACACGTGCGACTAAAGATGAACAAAGCGGCAGCCGGCAGGTAAAAATAGTTCCTCCTTGTGGAACTACTTCGAACATACAAGTCCAAAGGAAGTAAAGGGGGAGTCGAATAATCGATTATTATTCGCCAGGGCTGCCGAATAATCGATTTTGATCATGGTCAGTTTCTGGCAACCCTAATAATAACATGACATCCCTTTGTGAGCTTGAGTACAGAATAGACATAGGCTAATATATATATATATAACAACAACAACTGAGGACATTTCCCTTAACACACACATTTGAAATAAAAACATAACAGCAACAGCTTTGCTTGGGCCGCCGTCGACCGGAGCAGCAAACATAATACTACAGAGGGAGCGACGCGACGCCACATGCAGTGCGTAATGTGGCGCAGTAAGACTGACATATTGTCATGCAAACATGACTTACTACTTTATGCTAATAAAGCTGGAGACGCCGTTTGCCTGAAGAATGGAATCGCCTCAGCCAAGTGTCCTTCCACTCATCCCTGCATTTCCTGGTCAAGTCCTTTTCAAACCCGAGTCGAATAAGGTGAGCTTCCCGCTGGTGCAGCATGCTCCGTCGCTGGTCACTGAAAATGTTTTTCAGGGCTGAAGACGAGTTCTCACAGGTAGCGGCGGAGGCCCCGGAAGTTAAGGCCGACTTAAATGCCCCTGTGACACTCGGCATGGCTTCCAGGGTCTGGTGGAAGGTGGTGAGGAGTGTTTTAGTGGGGGCGTAGAGCCTTCCATTTGTGCGCGAAGAAACTGTCGGGCCACAACAGACTCGGCTTCTACAAGTTTAGTCTCCAAAGCGTCGTGCCAGTCTGTTTCGTCCTGGTCGAGCCGTGCTCCAGTAGATTGCTCTACAACGTAATCTTGTAGAGTTGTGTTTTGTGTTGTGCGTCTCTTCTTACTTTGGGGCGGGTCAGTCGTGTCCTCTGCTGCTCCACACTTATCCATAGCGCACCGAACTCGGTTTCTGTATATGTCCCGCAGCACACTCAGTGGCTGAGTTCGCCAGCTGGACGGCTGTCAGGAGATCCATGTCTTTCGATTGTAGCATTCTATTAGGCGGTTCAAGAAGCATCGACATCGTGTTGATGAGAAGCGCAATGAATCTGAAGCCCAGCTTTGAGAGGACGCTCGGCAGCTTCCACTCTCAGTCAGCTGGGGAGGAGCGTGCACGTTGAAATTCCGTCAACGGCTGGGACATGTCACCATGTGATTTCTGTACCACCTGCACTGTGGCCATGAGCGGTCCAGCGTTGGTCAAGCAGACGTTCTAGTGTTTCCCCTTGATAATGAACTGTGGGTTTTCGGATGAATTTGTACAAGAGGTTACACACATTAAAAACATCCGTGATGGGCTGTTCTGCGGACATTGCCTGCACTACCACGACATGGAGCTGATGATTGAAGCAGTGCACGTATGGGATTTCCCTCTTCAATGTATCCTGAAGGAGTTTCTGTACTCCATGTTTTCCCGTCATACACTCGGCTCAGTCTGTTGTCTGTGCTCAGTCCAGCCTTGGTCAGTTCGGAAATAACCGTTTGGGTTAGAGTGTCCCCTCTGTTTGCATCGATACACCGAAGAACAATGGAAACATTCTCCTGCCCGGTGCGATCCCTGGTTCCGTCGACTTTAATCGAATACACTGCATCCCCCATCTCTTCGACAAGATGCTCAGTCACTAAGGTGCTCATTATCTCTATGATGGCAGTGTGCATGTCGTGAGAGGTGTGTGTTGCTGTGTGGGGAATGCTTTCCATTATTTTGGCCAACTCTGCATCTTTGTACTGCAGCGTATACTCAAACAGCGATAGGAAGAGCCCACTGCCTGACTCGGACATGCTGTGGAGTGCATCGTGGTCACCTCTGAGAGGGAGTTGGTTGACAGCTAAAAAAGCTATCATATCAACGACAGCTGACACGTAATACCGGCTCCGTGCAGCTGATCTGCACCAAAGTACTAATTTCCTTATTTGTTTCCTCGCGTATCTGTCTCTCTCCCCAAACTCTCACATGAAATGTGTTCTTTTGATGCGGCATGCCTTAGCAGTCCTTATCAGTCTGTAATGCGTGTTTCCAGTGGCAAAAACCTTTGACAGTAAAAGCCGCATCAGACGTAGGCCTATTCACTTTAAACCGTCTACAGGGGAAACAAAAGGCTGCGTCTGCTTCTAACGAATATTCAAGCCATGGTCTGTTGTACCATGCGGTGCAAAAGTGCGCTTCTATCCTGAAAACAATCTCTCTGGATAACGATCCAGTTTCACCTGCTGGGTTTATTAACCCCGAGATCATCTGGGGCTGTTGGTCTTTGAGCGGTTGCTGGCCCAATAGCACCTGTTGATGTGCTGCGAGGTAGCGTCTGTAGTGGAGGCACCGGCACCGGCACGGAGGAGGAGGAGGAGGAGGAGGAGGAGGAGGAGGAGGAGGAGGAGGAGGAGGAGGAGGAGGAGGAGTGAGGAGGAGGAGGAGGAGGAGGCTGCTGCTGCTGGCGGGTGTGGCACAGGGTGTGGCAACGCAGGTGGTGATGGCAGGGGCACAAGGAGCGGTGCCTCGGAGGACAGCGTTGGTGGCGGCCGCCTTGATGAGTCAAGGCTTGGGCTCGCTAACTCAGCCCCGGGGTTTGCCGAGGTCAAGCTTGTGAGATTAAGGCGTGCTGCTGCAGCGGCAGGTGCAGGTCGCCAGCAGCACCATCGGCTGCAGTTCTTTCATCGCTACTTCGTTTGAATACATTCTTAGATCTTTTAAGCCAATTTCTGATGTCCATTTTGTAATTCAAACAGAAATGGGAGTCTACAGAATGCACAATAAACAATAAACAAATCCAGAATTGGCGGCAGAGTTTGACGCTGTGATTGGTCTAAATGTGGACGAATCACAAATCACAACAGACACATGAATTTATTTGACGTAGCCTGCGATTTTTTTTGTAGTTACTATCTGACATCACATACATCGTAGCATAAAAGTTCACAGTTTATTTATAATTGAAAAAATTTAAAATAAAAATGTTTTAAAAAAAATTAAATGTTATAAATAATTTTTAAAAACGTGTTTATTGGGGGAGGGCAGGAATGTCAAATGGGAGGGCCTGGCCCTCCCTGGCCCTCCCACGGCGCCGGGCATGTATGGCTTGCTACTACTTTGACTTGGTGTAGGCTAACTCTCCATTCAAATCAATACCTAACTGTAGAGAAACACGTGTTTTAATTGATTTATTTTTAAATCGTGAATGGATGCAGAGTAAAGTTTGTTCCCCACCTGTAACTCCAGGTGATGTAGATTTTCACACGGATGCATGTTCATAGCAGAGCAGTGGAATAATGGACATGCATTTTTAACCCAAGAGCCGCGTTCACACTGCGGTACTTTTCCCACAAAGGTTCATGAGAACTTAGTTCATGCGAACTCTCTAGTTCTCATGAACTAAGTACAGATCGCGTTCACACCAGAAAAAGTCCCTGGGGGAGGATTAGGCAAATGAAGCCGCTGACGTCACTTCTTCTTCTTCTGCTTTGGGTTTACTGGCAGGCCGCAAACCACTTCACGGCGTATACTGCCGCCCGGAGTCCCCGGCCGGAAGTCCCCGGAGTTGGGGAAGGCTTCAGTAGAAGCTGCTGGGAGTCCCAGCAGCTTCTACTGAAGCCTTCCGAGTAAATCGCCAGAACGCCGACACCTCCTCATCTCCACCGCTCCCATGTTTTATTTTGTGTTGCCATAAGTTAGTCTCTCTGCATTTCTGCGCTGGGCTAATGCTAATAATGCTAATAATGCTAATGCTAATAATGCTAACGCAAGGATAATAAAATGGCGGCTTCACAAAACCTTTTGGGAGTTTTACGGGGCGTGGTTTGCAATCCGCCCAGCCAATCAGACACAGGAACCTTTTTCTCCCAGAAAGTCCCTGCTCTCTAGCGAGGACGGAAAAGGGGGTGAAAAGGTTCATGAACTAAAGTCACATCCTCCCCTGTTTTCTTGTTAAGTTGAGAACTAATGACCAACTATTTGTTTAATGATTGTTGAAGCAAACAACATTCTGATTAAGCTTCTCAAAAGTAAGAAATGACTGGTTTTCAAACATAGGTCATTTGCTAGCAACTGATAAACAGTGCATGCCTGTTAAAGTAGCATCATTTGCAATTATAGTATTATTGATGGAAAGTGAGAGAAACTGCAACTTTATCCACTTTAATGTATAATTCCTGCATTCAACTCTCATTTGCCGAAATATTAGATTCCTCACAATAACAGAAATATACAATTTAAAACAACAACAACAACACAGTTTCATTACGCGTCAAAAAGGGTTTCTATTAAACTTGTGAAGACGGTTTTCTGTATAAAGTTTGATTTACATCTCAGATTGATTCTTGAGTGCCTGATTTACAAACTGGGTGTGTGGCATTGGAAGTGGACTCTTTGTTTGCCTTGCAGGGAAGGTCCAACAAGAGAGATAATATTGGCATTAAAGTGTGAGAACATGAGGATATCTTGACCTGCGCTGCACAGCTCTTTTATAAATGCCTTTCCAAGTGCAAAACAGACTAGCTGTAATTAGTGTGCAGAATTAATGAAAATGAATAAGCATTAAAAGCTGCTTTTCAGTCCTTCTACCGTTTCCTAATTACATTACATGTCACTTGTTAGACGCTTTTATCCAAAGCAACTTACATACTCAATACTGTGGGCAATCCCCACAGGAGCACTTTGGGGTGAAGCGTCTCATCGACATGCTGACTGCAGTGGGGTTTGAACCTGTGCTCCCCTGATCCTGACACCCACGCACAACCCACTGCACCACACGCCTCCCAATGAGTTGAGACTGACTTCAGAGGATCACTGTGAGCACAGCGGGTCTAACAGCAGGGATTGCATCGCTAGACGTTGATTTTTATCGGTATTTCTTACATTTAAAATCATAAATGGATTCCCTTCTGCTTCTGGTTTTGCTATCGCTTTCCTTCAGAGCTCTGTAGATCGCGCAGCGTCAAAATAAACCCCTTGCACAATGTGTTAGCTTGTTTGTCATGTGGCTGGGTAAGATAAGATAAGAAGTACTTTATTGATCCCACGTTGGGGAATGTTTGAGTTGCAGCAGCATAAGCATTCTACAATTACAATTAAAAGACTAGCAAAACACATTTAAAAATTGTAACATCTCAATAGCAATAAAATAGCATTTACAGTGACAACATATAAAGCAGGATATTATATATACATAAGTATGTGAGTAATGGAATATTAAACATTAGATTTTATATAAATATGAAATGTACAATGTGGTTTAGAGTCCCGTTGTCTAAGTAGCTATGGAGCAGGGAGTTCTCCTCAGTTTAAGCTCTCCTCCTCTCTTCCTCCATAGTCTGTTTGATTGACCTTAACTTTCTGCAAAGACAGCAGTGTGTGTGTGTGTGTGTGTGTGTGTGTGTGTGTGTGTGTGTGTGTGTGTGTGTGTGTGTGTGTGTGTGTGTGTGTGTGTGTGTGTGTGGTGTGTGTGTGGTGTGTGTGTGTGTGTGTGTGTGTGTGTGGTGTGTGTGTGTGCGTGCGTGCGTGCGTTAGGGCTGTGCAATTAATCATATTTTAATCGCAATTACGATGTTGGCATGCCACAATTACGAAAACAACATAATCGAAAAAACGATTATTTTGCTTTGCTAGGTTGTGGGTCCGTGTACGTTTTGTTAGTTTGATTTTTCGTTTGAACCAAAAGCCAAAAAACGAAAATACCAGCCTTTTTTCGTTTTTGATTTAAAACGGAAGAACGGAAAACCAAAGCCGTTTTCCTGTTTGTGTTGTCTGAATCAAAAACGGATAACGAGAAAACCTAATAAAAAAAAGTCTGTACGTTTTGTTAGTTTGATTTTTCGTTTGAACCAAAAAAACGAAAATACCAGCCTTTTTTTCGTTTTAAATCAAAACGAAAAAACGTGAAACCAAAGCCGTTTTCCCGTTTGTGTTGTCTGAATAAAAAAACGGATAACAAGAAGACCTAATAAAAAAAAACGGTCTGATTTTGGTTTTCGATAACAACTTCATTCAATTTTCCGTTTTGTATTGAAGAATGAAGAAAAGCAGTCCGGTGGACCGGAAGTTAAAGAACATATTTCAAAATAAAAGACAGGAGGATATTACATTACATTACATTGCATTTAGCTGACGCTTTTATCCAAAGCGACTTACAATAAGTACATTCGACCAGGAAGACACAACCATGAAGAAAACAGAATCATATAAGAACATCAGGTTTCAAAGAGCCAATCAGTTCAAGTGCCACTCAACTGGCTTTAGATAAGCCAGTCCTTTGTTAGTATATAAGTGCTCTGTTAGCGGTTCTTTGTTAGTCATTCTATCGCTCGAGGTGGAGTCGAAAGAGATGAGTTTTCAGTCTGCGCCGGAAGGTGTGTAAGCTTTCTGCGGTCCTGATTTCAATGGGGAGCTCATTCCACCATTTTGGAGCTTGGGTCCCCCTCGCAGCGAGGGTGCAGCGAGCCGTTTGGCTGATGCAGAGCGTAGAGCACGTGCTGGGGTGTACGGTTTAACCATGTCCTGGATGTAGGAAGGGCCAGATCCATTCGCAGCATGGTACGCAAGTACCAGTGTCTTGAAGTGGATTCTAGCAGTTACCGGAAGCCAGTGGAGGGAGCGGAGGGGCGGCGTGGTGTGGGAGAATTTAGGAAGGCTGAAGACCAGACGAGCCGCTGCATTCTGGATGAGAGAGGTCGGATGGCACATGCAGGCAGACCAGCCAGGAGGGAGTTGCAGTAGTCTAGGCGTGAGGTGACGAGAGCCTGGACCAGAACCTGCGTGGCTTTCTGGGTCAGCTGGGGACGCATCCTCCTGATGCTGTAGAGCGTGTATCTGCAGCAGCGGGTTGTAGCACCGATGTTTGCAGTGAAGGACAGTTTGTTATCTAGAGTCACACCCAGAGTCCTTGCAGTCTGAGTCGGGGAAACAACAGAGGGGCCGATGTTGATAGTCAGGTCAAGAGAGGGACAATCTTTTCCCGGAAGGAAAAGCAGTTCAGTTTTGTCAAGGTTGAGCTTGAGATGATGAGCGGACATCCACTGAGAGATGTCAGCTAAACAAGCAGAGATGCGTGCGACGACCTGGGTCTCTGAGCGGGGAAAGGACAGAATTAGTTGGGTGTCGTCAGCGTAGCAGTGGTATGAAAAACCATGCGGGCTAATGACAGATCCGAGCGAGTTTGTGTACAGGGAGAAGAGGAGAGGACCAAGAACAGAGCCCTGAGGGACCCCTGTAGTTAATTGACAAGGGTCGGACTCGGACCCTCTCCAAGTGACCCTGTAGGTGCGGTCTTTGAGGTATGAGGTGAGGAGGGAAAGTGCAGAGCCTGAAACTCCAAGTTCTTGGAGAGTGCGAAGGAGGATCTGATGGTTCACCGTGTCGAATGCAGCAGACGGGTCCAACAGGATGATGACAGAGGAGAGGGAGGCTGCTTTAGCAGTGTGCAGTTCCTCAGTGACAGCAATGAGAGCAGTTTCTGTGGAGTGACCTGCCTTGAAACCAGACTGGTGCGGATCCAGAAGGTGGTTCTGATGGAGATAGCAGGAGAGTTGTCTAAAGGCAGCGTTCAAGTGTTTTAGACAGGAACGGGAGGAGAGAGACAGGCCTGTAGTTTATAACGTCAGACGGGTTGAGAGTGGGTTTCTTCAGGAGAGGGTTTACTCTCGCCTCCTTGAGACTGTTTGGAAAGTGACCAGAAGTTAGAGAAGTGTTGATGAAATGGGTGAGAAACGGTAGAATATCAGGAGCGATAGTCTGAAGGAGGTTTGAAGGGATAGGGTCCAGAGGACAGGTGGTAGGGCGGGTAGAGGTAATGAGGGTAAGAACCTCACTTGGAGAGAGAGGATATAATGGCAATGCTGTAAAAGACCCAGAAGTCTGACGACCCTTGGCCCCCCTGCTTCCGGCACCCATGCTGACGAGGATACGTTTATTTCTGCATTCACATACATATATGCGTTTATAGAGATTAATACAAGTATGCAAGCTCTGTGCATAACTTTATTTCGCTGACTTCCGGTTTGTACTGTGTCGGCAAATCCAGTGTCCAGCTTGTCGCTGTGTGACAACGTCATGCTTGTTGCATACCTGCAAGATTGACCTGTGACAAATGTCAGCGATGTGAACAGAACTGTCGCCCTACTTTCACCTGCACCCAGCAGCAAGCGGGAGAACGATATCTCATACAGTCGACCCCTAAAACAGTTCACACAGTAATGGAACAGTTGTTAAGCATTATTTTGTCCAACTAGTCTCTACACTATGAATTTGATGTTTGTCTAAACTGCTAAGAAGCTGACCGCTGGGTTAGAACAGAAAGACATGCGGGCCATAATCACTAGACGCTCAAAAGAGTGTGTGTAAGGCTTACATGAACTGAATTGAAACTCTGTCCATTAGTTGATTAATAAACAAGACATTCAAGTCAAAGTTTAGGCATTTGCATTTGTAGCACGCTGTAAATATGGACTATGAATGAACACATGCAATGTGGAAACACACACATAGGTTTCTTCTCAATACTCATAGCAGTATCAGACACAATGACTTTACTGAGAGTGACGATGACTTGAACACATAGTTACTGTATGGCACTGAAGACAAAATACAGTATATTGCATTTACCTCTTCCTCTAACTCTCTCTCCGATATTGGCCTCCATCGTTGTGCACATAACTCTTGACCTCAAGAGACTTTAAGATGATAGTTTGGATTGTTTGAAATGGGGCTGAGGCAGAGATGTTCACAAGTCTTTTTTTGCAAGTCCAAGTCAAGTCTCAAGTCTTTGTGGGGTGAGACTTGATCAAGTCTCAAGTCTTTGGTCACGAGTCCAAGTCAAGTCTCAAGTCTCTAAAAAAATAAAGTCTCATGTCTCTTCTGGTTGTAATAAGCCTTCTATTGTCTGCTGCTATCCAGTCTGTTAAGAATACTGCGCAGCTATATCTAAGAAGTTCAAAGCATTTACTGTGTTATTATACACTGGGTCTCTAATGACATCTTTTAAGTCTACTATTAATAAACATATTCCTCTATCCTCTCACTCAAAGCCAGTGTCATGGTAACCTGATAAACCTGTACCATTAACGCTACGTGGTCAACAATAAACCTGTAACCTGCCTATAAACCCACAGATGTATTTATGTATGTAACTATGTATTTTTCTACGTTTAACGCAGCGGAACGTAATGATTAACGTTACCGACCTTTTTTATGTCATGTCAAGAGTTGGATGTCAACGCCACTCAACGCAAACAAGTGTGACAAGCAAACATTCACTAATCTTTTCAAATATTCAGTTACAAAGCTAGCAGCAAGCTAAGTTAGCATCACACAGCTGATGCTGAGCTAAACATGTTCGCTAACCGTCCATGCGTTAATGTGACCTCTCCGGGTGACTTTTCAAGTGCCTGATGAAATCCGACGTTGTTGCGCCAGCATCCTTGATTTTGATATTGCAGACTTTGCAGTGTGCGCTCCTTTTGTTGGTGCCGCCGGCGTTTTGTTCGAAGTTGTTGTAGTTGAACCGAATTACAAGCGGTACAGCCGCAGGTGTGCCGCCGGTCGCTATTGTGTTCCTACGAGGTAGTAACAGAGGCGCGCACGTCTGCGTAATGAGCCCGGCTAAAGTAACTGCATGGCCTACCTGCCTGTCAGCCTTCCATCTGGGCACAAACTTATCTCGTGCCCTCATTGGTCATGTGCGCGTTCGTGTGTGTTGGAGGAGGCGGGCTCTATAAGGAAGTAGCAGCCTCTAGCAGATTATCTCCGGTTGTGTATTTTCAAATTCTAGCGATCTCGAGCCGGTTTCTCTCAAATGTACCTGCCCCACCTTTAATACGCCAAAAATAGAAAACACAATGATTGTTCACGAGTCCCAACACACGAGTCCAAGTCGAGTCTGAAGTCTTTTGGTCACGAGTCCAAGTCAAGTCTCAAGTCTCTGTGTGCACGACTGAAGTGCGACTCGAGTCCGAGTCGCAGACTCGAGTCCCCATCTCTGGGCTGAGGTTCTTATCCAGTCAGTGTATAACCTCCAGAAGACAGCGGTCGGCACGACCCCAGTTAGGAGAGACAGGAGTACCAGCACAGCAGCAAAACCTAATCCAGCAGCAATCCACCCAGAAAAGAAGGCCCACCTGAAAAAATCGTTATATTTAGCATTAAATAACGTACACTTAAACTGATATAGCTTTTTTGGGTGAATAAAATAAATGTTGCTTCTGCCCACGTCCTCAGCAGTACATGGCTATGCTCCTATATGTTTCTCCACTGGTCTACTGTAGGTAATACACTAATTATGGATATACACCACACACTACCCCACTTCAAAAGACCAGAACTATCCCCTTAAGGGCAGCTGTTGAAGTTCACAACAACAACAAACGCATGCAGATGGTTGTAGTCTGTAGCCAGACAGTGGTAGATCTGGCCGTGGTGGAGCATGGTGGTGGAGCATGGTGGTGGGCAGCGGTGTGACTTCTAGCTGTCATGTGCGGCTTTCACACCAGCGCTTTTCAGTTTCTCGCTCCAAGCGGGAGCTTTTCTGGTTCAGCTCCGGTTTCCCTTTTCAGCTCCCGCTCTGTGCACACCGCCCACTGGCGCCCCAGAGCTGCCCCTGCTGCGTCATGACGTCACCGTTTACATCGCTGATTTGCTCCCCAACGGCAGCCATTACGGCAGCTCACAACAACAACTGCGTCGGGTCGATGATCGTGTTGCTTTTAATCACACGAAGCCAGAATAAATTGAATAACGACTTCTCCAACCTTATACTTTGCTCCAGAGTGCCGTGGTTCATTGTTTATTAATGTGTTTCTGCAGCATTTACCGACCGCTGCAGTGCTGCTCTTCCACGGGAGTTTATTCTCCCGTTAGCTCCCGGTTAGCTCACACTGCAGCGGCCGCTCTAAAGTATTCACTGTCCGACTCACACAAGCAGCTGATGCATATCCCCAGTTCCCTTAGCCTAAGTGAATGTGTGTCAGTCTGGATTGAAGCTGTTTGGTATCACAACGCTGTTATGAAAGTTTCTCTGGTATAAAACGGGTGATGTTGGCATAGCAACCGAAGCTAAACTGACTACTCCGATAGCTGCAATAATACAAAACAACACGTCTGCCTCTCTCCACAATGATCGATAACAGTGAACGGATGGTCAAAGTAAGGCACAAATAAACAGAACCACACGGAGCCTGGTTCATGCTGCCTGACTTTATAAAGTGTGTTTATAGGCACTACTGCTTGTAGGCAGGCATAACAGTCGACCCATGGGAGGTGGGTTTAGTTTCCTGCACGCCTCGACGTAAGAGAGACGTAAGCGACGCCACCTCTTAGCTCCGAAGCTCTTTCCTCTAGACCGACAATTTTTTGGAGCTGGAAATGAAGCGGATTCCGGAGCTAAAAGCCGGCGCAGCTGCGGTGTGAACAGGAAAAACCGGCGCTTTTCAGGCTCTAGCTCAACTATTCTGTGTGCATAGCTTACTTTCACATAACTACTAATCTCTCACTTTACTCTCTCTGACATTGTTCTCTGCTTTGGATTGTGGACATCCAGCCATGTTCTCTTCCGGGCCGGGTTTACACACTGTGGGTTTAAGCAAGATATAGAAATGATGAGACATGACGAGTGTGTAGTTTTAGCATTTGAATTATTATTCTCAGACTTGCCATAGTTCTTGGTTTGTACCACTGCTGCTCTGTACAGCTGAGTACTGGGGACCCACTGGGAGTCATGTGACTGGGGACCCACTGGGAGTCATGTGACTGGGGACCCACTGGGAGTCATGTGACTGGGGACCCACTGGGAGTCATGTGACTGGGGACCCACTGGGAGTCATGTGACTGGGGACCCACTGGGAGTCATGTGACTGGAGCAGGAGGGTAACACACGCCACCCCTGCAGCCATGATGCTCCAGCTCAACGGGGGTCGAGTCTTTCAGCCCCACCTGTAAGAAGAGAAACTAAATAAATACGTATTCAGTTTGCTTTGTATTATTTCTTTTATGGTAACATTTTGGTTTAATAACATTGTGGTATTTTAAGGAGTAAGTTTAAGTCATATCTTTGTTCCTATATGACTTTGTTCTTTTCTATACTTACAACTTCTTATACAGATATGAATTGATTTACTTTTACACTATCAACGAAGAAAAAATAACTCTTTAGCAACAGAACAGGAACAGAACACAGCTGTGACCTCTGTGCAGCTCACACACCAGTCAGTCCATGTCTGGGGAGCAGCTGGTGTGCTAGTTATATTAAAGTTGATGTTTCTATTGGCTGTGTCTCACCTGTCTGAAGTGAGCCGAATCCCCAGCAACATGTTGAGCCAGACGGTAACTAAGACAGTAGCACTTCATCCTGACCTCACTGGGGCCTGTCCTCGTGGACCTGGAGCACCACACCCTGACACACTAAGGATGCACATGCTGTCCCTCCTCTGTCTTTCAACGTAGTCAGACTTGTTGAAGAAAAACAATAAGTTTACAGAAATAAAAGCTTAATTACTCACCCTCCTAATTGTAGACGTAACTTCACGAGTACAACTTGAGACATGTCTCCCGCTTGCTGCTGGGTGCAGGTGAGAGCAGGGCGACATCTCTGTACCTCACTGACATTCGTCACAGGTACATCTTGCAGGTATCGCAAAAAACATGACGTTGCCACACGGCGACAAGCTGGACACTGGATCGACCAAATAACTACACACTCTTATTTACACTAGACACGTTATTCAAAACCGACAGCCTGTGTGTTGTTTGCTAAACACTGCCACTGAAATACCACACTCAATTATCAAGCCCCTGCCCCAGAATGCACACGTTCAAAGCCATGTAACCAATTAGATCACTGAGAAACCTGAGCTTGAACACTTTGTTGTGCACAACAGGACGTCATGTTTGTTGCGATACCTGCAAGATGTACCTGTGACGAATGTCAGTGAGGTACAGAGATGTCGCCCTGCTCTCACCTGCACCCAGCAGCAAGCGGGAGACATGTCTCAAGTTGTACTCGTGAAGTTACGTCTACAATTAGGAGGGTGAGTAATTAAGCTTTTATTTCTGTAAACTTATTGTTTTTCTTCAACAAGTCTGACTACGTTGAAAGACAGAGGAGGGACAGCATGTGCATCCTTAGTGTGTCAGGGTGTGGTGCTCCAGGTCCACGAGGACAGGCCCCAGTGAGGTCAGGATGAAGTGCTACTGTCTTAGTTACCGTCTGGCTCAACATGTTGCTGGGGATTCGGCTCACTTCAGACAGGTGAGACACAGCCAATAGAAACATCAACTTTAATATAACTAGCACACCAGCTGCTCCCCAGACATGGACTGACTGGTGTGTGAGCTGCACAGAGGTCACAGCTGTGTTCTGTTCCTGTTCTGTTGCTAAAGAGTTATTTTTCTTCGTTGATAGTGTAAAAGTAAATCAATTCATATCTGTATAAGAAGTTGTAAGTATAGAAAAGAACAAAGTCATATAGGAACAAAGATATGACTTAAACTTACTCCTTAAAATAGCACAATGTTATTAAACCAAAATGTTACCATAAAAGAAATAATACAAAGCAAACTGAATACGTATTTATTTAGTTTCTCTTCTTACAGGTGGGGCTGAAAGACTCGACCCCCGTTGAGCTGGAGCATCATGGCTGCAGGGGTGACGTGTGTTACTCTCCTGCTCCAGGCACATGACTCCCAGTGGGTCCCCAGTCACATGACTCCCAGTGGGTCCCCAGTCACATGACTCCCAGTGGGTCCCCAGTCACATGACTCCCAGTGGGTCCCCAGTCACATGACTCCCAGTGGGTCCCCAGTCACATGACTCCCAGTGGGTCCCCAGTCACATGACTCCCAGTGGGTCCCCAGTCACATGACTCCCAGTGGGTCCCCAGTACTCAGCTGTACAGAGCAGCAGTGGTACAAACCAAGAACTATGGCAAGTCTGAGAATAATAATTCAAATGCTAAAACTACACACTCATCATGTCTCATCATTTCTATATCTTGCTTAAACCCGGAAGAGAACATGGCTGGATGTCCACAATCCAAAGCAGAGAACAATGTCAGAGAGAGTAAAGCAAGAGATTAGTAGTTATGTGAAAGTAAGCTCTGCACACAGAGTAGTTGATGTGTTGATGTCTCTGAGAGCTGAGAGCTGCTGGATCTGTCTGCCCTCAAAGTGCCAGGGATCTACAAGGCCTTCACCGCTGCTTCTGCACCGTAGGTATCCCTGTGAGCTGTGAGGTGCCACTAGTGGACTTGAATGTCTTGTTTATTAATCAACTAATGGACAGAGTTTCAATTCAGTTCATGTAAGCCTTACACACACTCTTTTGAGCGTCTAGGGATTATGGCCCGCATGTCTTTCTGTTCTAACCCAGCGGTCAGCTTCTTAGCAGTTTAGACAAACATCAAATTCATAGTGTAGAGACTAGTTGGACAAAATAATGCTTAACAACTGTTCCATTACTGAGTGAACTGTTTTAGGGGTCGACTGTATGAGATATCGTTCTCCCGCTTGCTGCTGGGTGCAGGTGAAAGTAGGGCGACAGTTCTGTTCACATCGCTGACATTTGTCACAGGTCAATCTTGCAGGTATGCAACAAGCATGACGTTGTCACACAGCGACAAGCTGGACACTGGATTTGCCGACACAGTACAAACCGGAAGTCAGCGAAATAAAGTTATGCACAGAGCTTGCATACTTGTATTAATCTCTATAAACGCATATATGTATGTGAATGCAGAAATAAACGTATCCTCGTCAGCATGGGTGCCGGAAGCAGGGGGGCCAAGGGTCGTCAGACTTCTGGGTCTTTTACAGCATTGCCATTATATCCTCCTGTCTTTTATTTTGAAATTTGTTCTTTAACTTCCGGTCCACCGGACTGCTTTTCTTCATTCTTCAATACAAAACGGAAAATTGAATGAAGTTGAATGAAAAACCAAAATCAGACCGTTTTTTTATCAGGTCTTCTTGTTATCCGTTTTATTCAGACAACACAAACAGGAAAACGGCTTTGGTTTCACGTTTTTTTGTTTTTGATTTAAAACGAAAAAAGGCTGGTATTTTCATTTTTTTGGTTCAAACGAAAAATCAAACTAATAAAACGTACAGACTTTTTTTATTAGGTCTTCTTGTTATCCGTCTTTTGATTCAGACAACACAAACAGGGAAAACGGCTTTGGTTTCCCGTTTTAAATCAAAAACGAAAAAAGGCTGGTATTTTAGTTTTTTGGCTTTTGGTTCAAACGAAAAATCAAACTAACAAAACGGACCTTATTGCCATAATCGAGCAGCCCTTGTGTGTGTGTGTGTGTGTGTGTGTGTGTGTGTGTGTGTGTGTGTGTGTGTGTGTGTGTGTGTGTGTGTGTGTGTGTGTGTGTGTGTGTGTGTGTGTGTGTGTGTGTGTGTGTGTGTGTGGTGTGTGTGTGTGTGTGTGTGTGTGTGTGTGTGTGTGTGTGTGTGTGTGTGTGTGTGTGTGTGGTGTGTGTGTGTGTGTGTGTGTGTGTGTGTGTGTGTGTGTCTGAGAGAGAGTGACAAGAGCTATATTCAGAGCTCTGCTGCCTTGGCTACACTCAGGGATGCAAACTCATCAGGTATGAAAAAGGTGACAAGTATCCGAGCCCACGGAACATTGGCTTTAAAATGAGGAATAACAGGATTTCAGCAGCCAGATCAACTAAAGCAGGTAGTAATAACAGAAACGCCAAAGAGTCACATCTAATAGAAATATATAAAAGCATTTATTTTAATTGTGTCGCAGTCAGTTTATAATTTTGGCAGCACTGTTGAGCATTTTGAAAATGTATTGTCATGCCTCTGTGCAAGGCTTAGTCTTTCTATCTGTATAGCCACTGGTGTAAAGTAACTATATGTGGGTACAATTTCGAGATACTTGTACTTTATTAAGTATTTCAATGTGTTGCTACTGTGTACTTCTACTCCTCTACAGTTCAGAGGTAAATGGTGTACATTCACTCCACCACATGTATTTAATCCCTTTAGTTACTTCACAGATCTGGATGAATGATGTGAAATCTAATCAAGTGTTGAATCAGACTTTAGCTCCACCTGGAGTAAGTCCACCAGCTACCCTGCAGTCTCCAAAGTACTTCAGACTAGCTGCACCTCCACCAGCTACCCTGCAGTCTACAAAGTCCTTAAGACTAGCTGCACCTCCACCAGCTACCCTGCAGTCTACAAAGTACTTCAGACTAGCTGCACCTTCACCAGCTACCCTGCAGTCTACAAAGTACTTCAGACTAGCTGCACCTCCACCAGCTTTGAGAACATTTTCATGATCAATCATTATAAAACATATCATATATATTATTCTGAAATGGACCAATCTGCACAACGACTACTTTTACTGTCGCTACTTTCATTATATTTTGATGAGAATACTTTTCTACTTTCACTTGAGGAAAATTTTGAATACAGGACTTCTACTTTTACTCAAGATCTGAGTACTTTTACTTTGACTCAAGTACAAGATCTGAGTACTTCTACTTTTACTCAAGTACAAGATCTGAGTACTTCTACTTTTACTACAAGATCTGAGTACTTCTACTTTTACTCAAGTACTAGATCTGAGTACTTCTACTTTTACTCAAGAACAAGATCTGAGTATTTCTACTTTTACTCAAGATCTGAGTACTTTTACTTTGACTCAAGTACAAGATCTGAGTACTTCTACTTTTACTCAAGTACTAGATCTGAGTACTTCTACTTTTACTCAAGTACTAGATCTGAGTACTTCTACTTTTACTCAAGAACAAGATCTGAGTATTTCTACTTTTGCTCAAGTACAAGACCTGAGTACTTCTACTTGTACTCAAGTACAATATCTGAGTACTTCTACTTTTACTACAAGACCTGAGTACTTCTACTTTTACTCTAGATCTATACTTATACCACCTGTCTATAGCCTATGAAAAAAACTATTAGAAAACGAAGGCTAAAGCTAACGTTAGCAGATAGTGTATGCTAGCTAGCTAGCTCAACGATCCGTTAAATAATATTGCGACAGAAAAACGTTTCAGTTCACATCAAGCTCTGCCGACAGGGAGCTCTGCTCTGAACGGCCCGTTCTAACAGCTGTTCACCAGCGGTCCGGTCTATGCCACAGTGACTCCGGACCACACAGTTACTGTTAACGAACGCACCGTTAACGAACGCCCGTTAACGAACGCACATGCAGCTGCTAGACCCTCCTCGCGGGGCAGCAGAGCCGACAGGCAGGAGGACTCGAGCTCGCGCTTCATTATAATATATATAAAAAAGAACACCATGCGTGTCATGATGGCACATAACAGCTCGCGGCCGCAGATTACTCCGGGTCCCAGCCCCCCCCCCATACCCCAAACATATTTTTATTGCAGATCTACATGAATCACACAAACAACCTATTTTGGATTCAAAACGGCGAATCCCTGTACACACTATTTCATCGTTGCTATTGTATGATTGGTGTTTAGCTACGG
This sequence comes from Pseudochaenichthys georgianus, assembly GCF_902827115.2. Classification (NCBI taxonomy): domain Eukaryota; kingdom Metazoa; phylum Chordata; class Actinopteri; order Perciformes; family Channichthyidae; genus Pseudochaenichthys; species Pseudochaenichthys georgianus. Next base: position 41,990,661 of record NC_047515.1, read on the forward strand.
TATTTAGCGTCGACAGCACCTCCGCTTTTAGGGTTGACGTTGACCCAAACTTCGCCCGGAGGTCCCCCGGTGTTGTTGCGGGAGCTGCTGCACTAGCTAATGCTACATTAGCTAATGCTACATTAGCTAACGCTGCACTAGCTAACGCTGCATTAGCAAAACAAACGCTAATTTCTTTTGCAAAAGGTACAGCGGGCTTCAAACACGTTCCCCTCCACTGGTTTCAACCAAGCACTAAATTAGATGTTTTCCAACCAAATACGGTTAAACTTACACTTCCCCATATTAATTTGTAAGTAGATTCGGAGCTGAAGCTTGGTTGCTAGGTTACTAGCTGGGTGTTCTCCAATAAGGGGCCGGGGGAAACAAAGTTAGTGATTACTGGTTCCATGTTGATTTAATTCAATACAAATTGTTGGGGGGAACTGAAAGGCTATTACCGTACTGGTTACTTTGCAGCCCGGACATTTCGCCCAAAACACATTTAGACGCGATCGCAACCAGTGTTGTGCTAGTTACTGAAAACCAGTAACTAGTTACCATTACTAGTTACTTCATTTCAAAAGTAACTCAGTTACTTTACTGATTACTTACACCAGAAAGTAATGCGTTACTGTGAAAAGTAACGTTTTAGTTACTTTAAAAAAAGGCTCCCATTATATTAATGCCCTTAGAGCCTTCATTTCAGTACTGTTATTGCATTGGAGAATAATACAATCTGTTGATCAACTTGACATGCATTATATGCAATCTGGATAGCATCGGCTATACATGTGTGTATATTCTTTCTCCAGGTAGTTGGAAAAAGTGTTCCGTCCCATATGCCGTGTGCCGCCCCGGACATGCTATCATGCTAACTAGCTCCCTGAAAGCGGGTGAATCCACTGTAGCAATAGCCTGCATGTGTTCTACAACATACCGTGAAATGGCTTTATGGACTTTCCCCTGGCTAGCAGTCCCTTGGTTAAAATCCAGCCGCTGTTGCTGAGGTGCAGGTGGAGGTGGAGTGGCGTCGGCTGAGTCTCTGTGGTCTTAGCTACGAGCTTCGTCCCAGCATGTTGTTTCTGCAGATGTTTTAAGAGATTTGAATGACTGGTTTGGGCAGTAGATAGGCTCTTTGACCCGCCAGGACACGGCTTACATTTAACTAAAACTCTCTTTTCTTTGTGCTCGACAAAAGTGAAATAGTGAGAATATCTCCAGGTGGAGAAACTAGACTTGAGCTCCGCCGCCGCCATGATAGTCTTGTTAGTAAACAACACAAACACGCCCACAGCCCGTCTCCGCATGTGACACAGGAAGTATCGAAGTACATTTACTCAAGTACTTAAGTACAGTTCTCATCTCTGTTCGCCTGGCTGTTGACTATATAAAAAAACTAACGCAGTAACGGAGTAACGCACCATGTAGAAACGGTAACGGTGAGTTACTGAATTTAAAAAGTAATGCGTTAGAGTACTAGTTACTGCCAAAAATAACGGCGTTAGGGTAACGCGTTACTTGTAACGCGTTAGTCCCAACACTGATCGCAGCACAGAAGTACCTTTCAAATCCCATCATATTTAAGACCTTTTTAAGGCCTTAAATTCAGATTATCAAATGTAAGACTTTTTAAGACCCCGCGGCAACCCTGATTGTAACTTTTTTAATTGTCTGAACTTCTCCCACCTCTGACAATAAATCCTGAGTGATTACCAAAAAAAAAACCTGCTCTAAAGGTTATTTTCATTTTACAAATCCTGCACTCAGCTTTGCTTTCTCCAGTAGCATTGAAAAGTAGCCAGATGCTGCTTCTTTTTTCGGTTTTCGCTCATTTCTTGACTTTTTCCGACGCGCTTACATTTAAATCCGGCTCTGTGCAGCTGGCCTGTACCACTACACCTGCTGTGCCCCCCACCCTTCTTTCACATAATGGTATGATCCCAGTGTGTCCTCGAATATGATTGGCCGCATGGTGGCCCAGCTAAATAAAGTCCCGCCCTGCCTGCAAGGATTCTCAGCAAGAGTAGGAGCGGCTGAAGATTCTGCTCTCCCCGACGGGAGTCTGCTCTTCTAGCGGCAGCTCGCGATCGGCGTGTTGGAGACCTCTGAATTAAAGTATCAAGTCACCTCAAGTCAGAAGGCTCAAGTCCAAGTCCCGAGTCATTGGTGTTCAAGTCCAAGTCGAGTCGCAAGTGTTTTGTGATTTTGTCAAGTCGAGTCTCAAGTCATCACATTTGTGACTCGAGTCTGACTCGAGTCCAAGTCATGTGACTCGAGTACACACCTCTCATTACTAACCTGACTCAGATGGTTTGTTTCACCAAACCATCGAGGAAAGCTCCATTGGAAGCCATTGAGAAAAACACTTTCAAAGATACTTGGCAGGCGATTGGATCAATCTGTCACCTTCTATCATGGGCCACTTCTGATTGGTTAACAATGGCTGGTACATGTGGAGCACAGCACTTCTGATTGGTGTGGATGACTGACACACAAGAAGTGTGTGTGTGTGTGTGTGTGTGTGTGTGTGTGTGTGTGTGTGTGTGTGTGTGTGTGTGTGTGTGTGTGTGTGTGTGTGTGTGTGTGTGTGTGTGTGTGTGTGTGTGTGTGTGTGTGTGTGTGTGTGTGTGTGTGTGTGTGTGTGTGATGCTGGGCGATGTGTGTGTGAAGCGTTTCCTCCAGCAGGGGGACGCTCTGGTACTCTGTAGCCTGATGAAAGCAGGCACCCAGCCGTCAGAACAACACGCTGCGTCCCACGGGGAGCAGGTGGAGAGCTGAGGAAGTCTCTGAATTGTTCCCTCAGAGGAACACTCGATGGAAAACAGAGGAGAGAAGAAGAAGTACTCTGATCCTTTAGAGTCATTGATCCCAATGTGGGAACTTGTTATAGCAGCAAGGATGATTTTAAAATAGGGTCAGGGTAAGTATAAGTTATATACACTTACCAATACTACGAACAAAATACTGTAGTTAATACACTGGCTTTGGATAAGCAACTAATACAAACCAACCATCTTAGGAAGGCAGAGGAAAGGGAGAATACAGTAATGGAGTTTTATGTTTTATCAACTAACTGCAATAACGTTAACACACGTAAGAAAACCGGACGGCAACAAATGTATTCACGTAAAAAAAAAAAAACTACGATACACTTTTACGTTTTTTCCTCAATTCTCCACACACTTGTTGTTGTTTATGTTTGTTAGAAGCCGGGACTTGTTCCCGTTTCACTTACTCTTCTATTTTCTTCTCCTTTTTTCCGCATGGTTCCCGGCTGCTCTCTTTCTGGTTCTGTCACTCTTTGTTTTTGTTTTTGTCACCGACAGTTATTTTGACTGTCTTCCCGCTGTGAGTGTGCTGGACAGGGACAGCAGGAAGGAGAAGTAATTTCCCCTTTGCTTTTAGTTCTGCTTTCAGTTTGAGTTTAGATAGTTGTGCTTTAAGGGATCACTATAGAGAGGGAGGGTCTGACAAGGACACGGCGTCATTAGAAACTTTGACCGGTCTGTTTAAGATCTCTGTCCAAGTGAAATACTACATTGCACTATACACTATCTTTAGCCTGTTGTCGTGTGTGTGTGTGTGTGTGTGTGTGTGTGTGTGTGTGTGTGTGTGTGTGTGTGTGTGTGTGTGTGTGTGTGTGTGTGTGTGTGTGTGTGTGTGTGTGTGTGTGTGTGTGTGTGTGTGTGTGTGTGTGTGTGTGTGTGTGTGTGTGTGTGTGTTTGTTTGTGTGTTTAGAGGTATCGGATGGATTGGAGGTCATTGTGTTGAACATGTGTGTAGTTGTAGGAGTGAGGATGCAATCACTTGTGTTGATAACCGTTTCTAGTTCCTTTGAGAAGGATATACATGTGAGTTCAGAATCAGAATCAGAATCAAAATACCTTTATTCGTCCCACAGAGGGGACATTAACATTTGTGACAGAAGAAACGAGCCAAAGACATGAAGGTCCCATGGCCTCAACGATGGAATCATAATTCCATTGTTCTACTAGAATAGATTCACATTGTTCAATGTTCCAAACTCACATTGGTTTCTCACAGCATCTCTGTAAAGTCACTCTCTGTCCTACACGGCTTCTTGGAGCTCCTGCCCCCCCCCCCCCCTCCCTATGAGCCCACTGTGCTCTGATTGGTCAGCTCGCCCACTCTGTTCTGATGAGTCCACCACCGTTACAGCGGAACATCAGTGATTATGTTTCACAATCAGGGGCGGACTGGGACTACAAATCAGCCCGGGACTCTCGACCGGCCCACTTCGGTACCGCCGGCCCACCTCGGTACCGCCGGCCCACCTCGGTACCGCAAGTAAATACCGCTAGTCGACGGGGGGGTGCTAGTGACTTATCCGACCGGCCCACTTCAGTACCGGGGTCTGCGAGACAGCGAGACATCGCGAATGGACGCGGGAAGGGGGGCTCCACTAGCAATTTTTTTTTTACTATATTTTTTCTTATTTTATTTTTTACGTTATAATAGTTTTCTTAAAATAGTTCTCTATCTGTGTTTTTAGATTGTTGTTTTACTTTTATGTATGCACCACGACATCAAGTGAAATTCCTGGTGCGTGTGAACCTACCTGGTGATAAACCTGTTTCTGATGTACTCCCCCGCAGTGTGGACGTGCTGAGCTTCCAGCTGTGACAGAACCAGGAGGAGAAGAAAGAGTCAACCTTTTGTCCTCGCCCTTCGTCTTCCTCCACCTTCCTCTCGGCGCTGCATCGTCTCCACAGGATGAAGCTGAAGGACGACCTGAGCCCCGTGCTGCTACTGGTCTTCCACCTCGCGGTCTGGATCTACTCCTTCCTCTCCTTCCTGCCCTCAGTCTTCCTCGGCTGGATGTCCACGCTCGATGATGATGATGATGGTGGTGGTGTTCGCTACGGCTCAGAGGAAGACAGAGCCAAGAGGATGAAGTCCTGCTCGGAGCGTCCCGAGGGCCCCTATCGAGCCGTGAGGGCCACAAAGAGACTGGAGGCCACGCTGCGCCCGGGTGTTCAAACCCTGGATAAGATGTTCGAGTTATCAGCCCGGATGTTTCCACACAGACACTGCCTCGGGACCAGAGAGGTGATCAGTGAGGCGGACGAGAGGCAGGGCAACGGGAAGCTGTTCAAGAAGGTAAAGATGGTATATATATCGATACGATAATACTTCAGTGGTCGGATCAAGCCTTCGGCGTGCATCTGATCTGGATTCAGCTCTGTATTTACTGTGAGCATCGACTGGAGCTCCAAGGATGCTTCAGTCTGACTTTATTCAATCTCCCATTAGATGGTAGCAGTTCATATTCTCTCTCACATGCTTGGGTCCCAGGTGATGGACAGCCTCACCAGGTTATTACGGTATTATGGACATGTACGAGGACTTGGTGTTGAGGTGCAAACATAAAAGTAAAACAGAAATGTAAAACACAGATAGAAAACTATTTTATTTTGTCAAGATATCAACTGAGACAACACACATTTAATTCAAGTCAACGGCAAGTTTTCTTGAATTTCTCACTTTTTAAAAGCGGGTATCTGCCATGAAGTTTTTCATTTCTCAAAATATCAAACATTAATCGTAGGGGTTAGGGTTTCATTTCATTTCATTTGTATTCGTCCCGCTCATGGTACGCATACCCAAATGTACAATAATTGCCAACAAAACATGTCTCTAAAAACACCCCAAAAAGGAAAGGAGCAGGGAGAAGAATAAAATCTTATGACCCGCCCCTTTCTAAAGAAACTAAATAAATACAAATAGATGGCCTGCCCTTCATAATAAAAAAAATGTTCACAGCCACACATAACGGTACTCCCTCATCCGAGTCCTACTGGAGAAGAAGGAAAGCGACGCCTAATAATAATAATAACAACAACAATAACAATGGGACCTGCACATAAAGAGCAGACACCACATCAAAGACATCAACAACATGTAACAATGCAGGACCAGAGTACATAGACGTATTCTACATATGGTCCCATCTTTCTTCATTTATACAATTTCTTTAACTGAAAAATACAATTCTTTAGATCCTTTTGTTGAGAGTTCCACGATTGAATTTGGTTAATTAGAGAGTCTGAAAAAAACTGAAGCAGTGGCGACAGATAAACAAATATGTCCTGGCTCTTCAGACCTCTATGACAGGGGGGTCGAACTCAAACACACAGCAGGCCAACATAAAAGATGGGTGCTAGTGGAGGGCCGGACTGGTTCAGTGTTTATTGCAGAACGTATTGAAATGAACTTGTTGCACATATTAAACCTGGAACTAACAAAGCTTAAATTATTGCCTATAAAAACAACATTAAATAATCAGCTGCATTCATTTCTCATGGCTCTATCTGCAGCTTCTCCAGAGTCACTTCTTATGAGTACATTTCCCACAGGCCAACAACAGCTTCAAGAAAACTATTCCCTCAGAGAGAAACCAAACATGCCGTGTTGTCGTGAGAGAAAGTGCAGAAGGAAGCATCCATTGAACTCAGTGTGCTGCTCTGAGATGCTAGCTCAGACACTTGGCATCTCATCAGGGTGCAAGGTCATCAATGTTTGGGCTCTGAGCGGAGGAGACCCTCAGGATGCAGGGAAGGTGCAATATACCGGCGGGCCAGATCTAATAGGAATTAGAAATTATCCTGCGGCCGAAATTAAATCCACCACGGGCCGGATTTGGCCCCCGGGCCTCGAGTTTGACACATGTGCTCTATGACAATAAACTGATCATTCTTTTGCTAATATTGAAGACATTTGTAGATGTACTCTAAGACTGTAGGAACCAGTGATTCACTGCCTCTTTTTTTTAGACAAAACAACTAATTAATTAACCCCGAAACTATTTCTTATTTGTTGACTGCGGTTCTACCTGCAAGTTATTTCAGACCTCAGTGTCAAAGTGGCAGCGCTCTGTATTATAACTATCATAACAGTGTTCCCTGTGTGTTCTGGAGCAGTTACAGGACCTCTGCATCACTCTAATCCCCACAGCCTGACGCTCTTAATCCTTTTAAACCTCCCTGTTGAAAGTCTTAATGCGGCAGGAGAACTTGTCTAAGCTCCTGTTGTTCCCTGAGAAGGGAAAGCAGTTCTGTCCAGTCATCATTATAGTGTGTTTCTGAGTGTACTGGCACAGACTCACCACCAGGAGCCAGTATAACCTCACACACACACACACACACAACACACACACACACACACACACACACACACACACACACACACACACACACACACACACACACACACACACACACACACTCACACTCACACACACAGACTCACACACACGCACGCACACACAGACTCACACACACGCACTCACACACAGACTCACACACACACACACACATACTCACACACACACTCACACACACACACACACACACACACGCACGCACGCACGCACACACACACACACACACACACTACCTGTTGGCGTAAGCACAGATGTATTTAATGTATTTGTACTCATTTAGTTTATAGCATTAGTTCCTTTCAGATTGATAATGTTCATTAAAACATGCGATACACTTTCAACATAATCTTTAAAGATGGAACCAATGAAAGGCCGAACAAAAAAGTAAAATGTTTTCGAATATATTACACAAATGTCCAAATGAAGTCCTGAATATGAATACGGTGTGTATCAAGACAGTACCATTCTAACTGAAGCAACAATCTGATAATGACATATAATAGTAATACTCCACGAGTTCTGTAGAGTTCACTTTTAACAACAAATAACAAATAAAGTGAAATAACTGTTTGAGGAACGAACAAGTACAATTATCCAATACATGTGCAACAGAAAGTCCTTCAGATCAACTTGTGTAACAGGACTTTCATTAGTCAAAGGCTACCTGAAGCTGCATTGTTTAAAGTCTAATAAAGTCATAAATATAATGATGTTTAAGCTCGTGAACAGTTTGAGGCTCAAAAAGTCACATATTAAGAAACATTTAAGAAAGAATGATTGAGTCGGCTGCCAATACAATTATTTAGCAACAACTCCACGAATTGTTTCAGTCTTTTCCAGTTCTAGCTTCTGAAGATTTGCTGCTTTTCCTTTTACATTATGTTTTACTTTTACGACCAATACTTTAAATACATTTTCCTGATAACACTTGAATAGGTTTTCTAAAGTACAACTCTAAATACTTTGACTTGTAATGTCTTTTTACGGTGTAGTATTCGTATCTGTACTTAAGTAAAGTATTTGAATACTTTTCCACCTCTGCTAACTTTAAAAATAAGAGAATCCTTCAATGTTATTTTCTTTCATCAGAGAAATTATTGTGTACCCTAATTTAAAGGTCCCCTATCATACCGTTTTGCATCAATATATTTAAGGTCTTAGATATATACAGAACATGTTTGGCTCGAAACACCAAACATTGTAGCATTACCCATAATCCTCTCTGTTTCAGCCTTGTTTCAAAAGTGCTGATTCTGTGTCTGTAGCTTTATATGCTAATGAGCTGCTGCTGGCCACGCCCCTCTGAGAGATGATTGGTTACAAAGAACTCAATGGTGCTCTAGGAGGAGATTCAGGTGATAAGGGGGGGGGGGGGGGTTTCCTTGGTTGCTGATTGGCTAATGGTTGCTAAGACAACACATCGTTATGACATCATCAAGTGGCCAAAATCTGATCAGCTCATTTTCAGACAGGTTTTTATAGAAATGGATCAAAAAGAGAGAGAATCTTTGTTCCTGAAACTTTCAGAGTCTCTTTCCACAGAGGGGACACATGTTGATGTAGAAGAGACATGAAGAAGAGGGGACACATGTTGATGTAGTAGAGACATGAAGAAGAGGGGACACATGTTGATGTAGGAGAGACATGAAGAAGAGGGGACACATGTTGATGTAGTAGAGACATGAAGAAGAGGGGACACATGTTGATGTAGAAGAGACATGAAGAAGAGGGGACACATGTTGATGTAGAAGAGACATGAAGAAGAGGGGACACATGTTGATGTAGAAGAGACATGAAGAAGAGGGGACACATGTTGATGTAGAAGAGACATGAAGAAGAGGGGACAAATGTTGATGTAGAGGAGACATGAAGAAGAGGGGACACATGTTGATGTAGAAGAGACATGAAGAAGAGGGGACACGTGTTGATGTAGAAGAGACATGAAGAAGAGGGGACACGTGTTGATGTAGAAGAGACATGAAGAAGAGGGGACAAATGTTGATGTAGAGGAGACATGAAGAAGAGGGGACACATGTTGATGTAGAAGAGACATGAAGAAGAGGGGACACATGTTGATGTAGAAGAGACATGAAGAAGAGGGGACACGTGTTGATGTAGAAGAGACATGAGGAAGAGGGGACACATGTTGATGTAGGAGAGACATGAGGAAGAGGGGACACATGTTGATGTAGAAGAGACATGGAGAAGAGGGGACACATGTTGATGTAGAAGATACATGAAGAAGAGGGGACACATGTTGATGTAGAAGAGACATGAAGAAGAGGGGACACATGTTGATGTAGAAGAGACATGAAGAAGAGGGGACACATGTTGAAGTAGAAGAGACATGAAGAAGAGGGGACACATGTTGATGTAGAAGAGACATGAAGAAGAGGGGACACATGTTGATGTAGAAGAGACATGAAGAAGAGGGGACACATGTTGATGTAGAAGAGACATGAAGAAGAGGGGACACCTGTTGATGCTTGCGTGTCCTAATGGAACTCGTCCCCCTGCAGGTGACTCTGGGAGAGTACCGCTGGCGCTCCTATCGGGACGTGTTCTCGGCGGCGACTCAGCTCGGCAGCGGCTTGGCGTCTCTGGGTCAGCGCCAGAAGAACAACATCGCCATCTTCTGCGAGACCCGGGCCGAGTGGATGGTCGCGGCCCAGGCCTGCTTCATGCACAACTTCCCCGGTGAGTGTCTGTGAGCGCAGGAAACACTCGGAGGCGGGAAATAATGTTTTCTTCATAAAAAGGGCTTCACATTATTTAAAAAACTGGATCGTAGTAAAGGTAAGCAAGCCAAGTGTATTCAGCCAATTCAAGCTGCTTCATAAAGAACACATAACGAGCTTTAATACGTTATTTTCTACTATCTATTTTTTTGACGAGAGGTGACTGCTAGGGATGTCCCGATCACCTGTTTTTGCTCCCGATCCGATTCCGATCATTTGATTTTGACAATCTGCCGATACCGATTTTTCCCGATCCGATCTTTATGCAATGCGTTAAGAGAAACAAAAGGTAACAGATAACGGCTGGTCATCCAACGCGATGAATTCAGCTATCTGGCTGTTATTGTGTTGGCCTTTTCTCTGTTCTGGGGCAGTTTCTCTTTCCTTTTAAAAGTCTCTGAAAGTGTCGGTTGTTTCCGTGCCGTTACCCGAGTGGCCGCTGTGCACTCGCCGTGTTGTTGTTGGTGTTTGTTTCTCAGGTAGCGTGTTAGGTTGGTCGTGTTGAACGTAGCTCTGTTCTTTCCACCACGCGGAACCTCTGCCTTGCAAACATTGCATCTGGCTGTTACACTGCCTTCGCTTTCAATTTCATAATACTTCCAAACTCCCGACATTTTCTCCGTCCCGACTCCCGAGTCCCCAGCTGAACGTAGCCTCTCGTTAGCTTGCTGCTACTATTAGACTCTGCGCCCACTCTGTTGCCAGATTTCAGAGAAATAAGCAACCAGGTCTAAAACAAGCCCAAAGAAAGCAACACATACATGATGTTGTGTAATTTTAAATCAAAACTAAGTCCTCAGGATGACTTAAAGACGAGAACATGGTCATTTTTGTTTTGTAGAAGAGACAAAAATATTTTATATAATTTTTTTTTTTTTTTTAATCCCCGATTTTTTTCTCCCGATTCAGATCTTTTGAAAATCACGTGATCGGCTCCGATCCCCGATCACGTGATCGGATCGGGACATCTCTAGTGACAGTGTTTGACATTGTCCATATTATTAATAATGAAGAAGTCCAGAAGACACAGGAATAAATGTATCTCAGGTAAAACAAAAAAAACGTTCGTATTATATGCGTAAAGAATAAAACATATGCACAAAAAAAAGAACAGGAAGGCATAATAAAGAAAAGAAAATTCAGAAACAGTGATTGAAAAGCCAAGAGAATGCAAATGAAAACCAGCCAATGGGACAGGTTTTAAATGCAAGAAGTGACCCTATAATGTGAGATACTACAAGTGATCTGATTTAATGGAAGGCAGCAGCAGCACGTTAAGAACGAGACACCAACATGTGGCTTTTGTCCTCAGTGGGAAATGTTAATATGATTTATTCCCGAGACAAAGGACTCCGCGGTAATCACCGTATGTATCCGAAACATGACACGTGGGTGGAGGCGCTTCTACAAGTGAATACTGTTACACCCTGACCTGAGGCTGGAACACACAGGGAGGCCACACAGAGTTACATGCCAAATATCTGTTGATTTACCGTGTGTGTGTGTGTGTGTGTGTGTGTGTGTGTGTGTGTGTGTGTGTGTGTGTGTGTGTGTGTGTGTGTGTGTGTGTGTGTGTGTGTGTGTGTGTGTGTGTGTGTGTGTGTGTGTGTGTGTGTGTGTGTGTGTGTGTGTGTGTGTGTGTGTGTGTGTGGAAGGCTGTAGGCTGAGGCTGGGCAACCTGTATACCTTCTTGTGGCTCCGCCTCTAGATGGGCGGGCACAAACAGGACGACACTCCCAGTACCTGCCAGAGCACAGCCAGGCAGAAGGGGGGAGGGGTCGTCACAATACTTAATATACTAAGTCTACAGGGATTGGATAATTATTATAGTTCACTCATCTGCTCTCTCAAAAAGCCTCCAGGCTCCATGAAAACACTCTTCATTCAAACTCCATGAAAACAAAACACACCTCATCAAAAGTGTCTTTGTGTCTTTCTGCCGTTCAAACAATTATCAACAGAGGTTTGAGAGTTTTGAAAGACATACTGTATATCAGTATGTAGTGTCTCTACTTTAAAGAGTCCTCTCCTGCTGATGTTCAGGTGTATATCAGTATGTAGTGTCTCTACTTTAAAGAGTCCTCTCCTGCTGATGTTCAGGTGTATATCAGTATGTAGTGTTTCTACTTTAAAGAGTCCTCTCCTGCTGATGTTCAGGTGTATATCAGTATGTAGTGTTTCTACTTTAAAGAGTCCTCTCCTGCTGATGTTCAGGTGTATATCAGTATGTAGTGTCTCTACTTTAAAGAGTTCTCTCCTGCTGATGTTCAGGTGTATATCAGTATGTAGTGTCTCTACTTTAAAGAGTCCTCTCCTGCTGATGTTCAGGTGTATATCAGTATGTAGCGTCTCTACTTTAAAGAGTTCTCTCCTGCTGATGTTCAGGTGTATATCAGTATGTAGTGTCTCTACTTTAAAGAGTTCTCTCCTGCTGATGTTCAGGTGTATATCAGTATGTAGTGTCTCTACTTTAAAGAGTCCTCTCCTGCTGATGTTCAGGTGTATATCAGTATGTAGTGTCTCTACTTTAAAGAGTTCTCTCCTGCTGATGTTCAGGTGTATATCAGTATGTAGTGTCTCTACTTTAAAGAGTCCTCTCCTGCTGATGTTCAGGTGTATATCAGTATGTAGTGTTTCTACTTTAAAGAGTCCTCTCCTGCTGATGTTCAGGTGTATATCAGTATGTAGTGTCTCTACTTTAAAGAGTTCTCTCCTGCTGATGTTCAGGTGTATATCAGTATGTAGTGTCTCTACTTTAAAGAGTCCTCTCCTGCTGATGTTCAGGTGTATATCAGTATGTAGCGTCTCTACTTTAAAGAGTTCTCTCCTGCTGATGTTCAGGTGTATATCAGTATGTAGTGTCTCTACTTTAAAGAGTTCTCTCCTGCTGATGTTCAGGTGTATATCAGTATGTAGTGTCTCTACTTTAAAGAGTTCTCTCCTGCTGATGTTCAGGTGTATATCAGTATGTAGTGTCTCTACTTTCAATCAATCAATCAATCAATCAATCAATCAATCAATCAATGTTTATTTATATAGCCCAATATCACAAATGTTACATTTGTCTCAGTGGTCTTCACAGTGTGTACAGAATATCAGTATGACAATACGACACCCTCTGTCCTTAGACCCTCACATCGCACAAGGAAAAACTTCCAAAGAAAACCCAGTTTAAAGGGAACATGGGAGAAACCTCAGGGAGAGCAACAGAGGAGGGATCCCTCTCCCAGGACGGACAGACGTGCAATAGATGCCGTGTGTAAATTGAAAAGATAATACATTTGCAACATAGGTAGTCCAAATGTTTGGAAATGCATGTGTGTATAATAGGAAGATGAATCCACGAGGATATCCATCGAGGACCTATGATCCAGGACCACAGCCACGACTCAAGATCCAGCGCTCGCGATCCAGGACACAGGACCACAGGATCATCCATGACTCCGGATCCCAGCGTATATAGACACCAAAAAGAAAGACATTTGGGGAAGCTGGGTTAATCGGAACATGAGTGTACACGGGTATAGACAGAGAGAAGGAAGAAGTAAGATGTCCCCCGACACACTAAGCCTATATCAGCAAAACTAGGGGCTGAATCTAATCAGCCCTAACTATAAGCTTTATCAAAAAGGAAGGTCTTAAGCGCACTCTTAAAAACGGATAGGGTGTCTGCCGCCCGAACACAAACTGGAAGCTGATTCCACAAATGTGGAGCTTGATGAGAAAAGGCTCTGGCTCCCATTGTACTTTTAGAGACTCTAGGAACAACCAACAACCCTGCATTCTTGGAACGCAATGCCCTAGTAGGACAGTAGGGTATAACGAGTTCTTTAAGGTAAGATGGCGCCTGCCCATTAAGGGCTTTGTAGGCGAGAAGAAGAATTTTAAATTCTATCCTGTGTTCTATAGGGAGCCAGTGTAAGGCAGCCAGAACAGGAGTAATGTGGTCCCTTTTCCTAACTCTGGTTAGTACACGAGCCGCAGCATTTTGAATCAGCTGAAGCGACTTGATTGACTTCTTAGTACTCCCTGATAATAAAGAGTTACAATAATCCAGCCTAGAAGTAACAAATGCATGGACTAGTTTCTCTGCATCGTTTTGAGGCAAGATATGCCTGATTTTTGCAATGTTACGTAGATGGAAGTAGGCGGTCCTTGAAATTGATTTTATGTGGGCGTTAAAGGATAAATCCTGATCAAATATAACACCAAGATTCCTTACAGTCTCACTGGAGGCCAAATTAATGCCATCCATAGTTAGTATGTCTTTAGATAATTTGTTTCGTAGATTCTTCGGGCCAAGTACAATAACTTCAGTTTTGGTCGTGTTTAACATCAAAAAGTTTAAGGTCATCCACGTTTTTAAGTCCTTAAGGCAGTCTTGAATTTTATTTAGATGATTAATTTCATCAGGCTTGATTGATAAATATAGTTGAGTATCATCCGCATAACAATGAAAGTTTACAGAATGATTCCTTATAATATTGCCTAACGGAAGCATATATAATGTGAACAAAATAGGTCCGAGCACTGAGCCCTGTGGCACTCCATGGCTAACTTTGGTTTGCGTGGAAGATTCATCGTTAACACGTACAAACTGAGAGCGTTCAGATAGATAGATAAAGAGTCCTCTCCTGCTGATGTTCAGGTGTATATCAGTATGTAGTGTCTCTACTTTAAAGAGTCCTCTCCTGCTGATGTTCAGGTGTATATCAGTATGTAGTGTCTCTACTTTAAAGAGTCCTCTCCTGCTGATGTTCAAGTGTATATCAGTATGTAGTGTCTCTACTTTAAAGAGTCCTCTCCTGCTGATGTTCAGGTGTATATCAGTATGTAGTGTCTCTACTTTAAAGAGTCCTCTCCTGCTGATGTTCAGGTGTATATCAGTATGTAGTGTCTCTACTTTAAAGAGTCCTCTCCTGCTGATGTTCAGGTGTATATCAGTATGTAGTGTCTCTACTTTAAAGAGTCCTCTCCTGCTGATGTTCAGGTGTATATCAGTGTGTAGTGTCTCTACTTTAAAGAGTCCTCTCCTGCTGATGTTCAGGTGTATATCAGTATGTAGTGTCTCTACTTTAAAGAGTCCTCTCCTGCTGATTTTCAGGTGTATATCAGTATGTAGTGTCTCTACTTTAAAGAGTCCTCTCCTACTGATGTTCAGGTGTATATCAGTATGTAGTGTCTCTACTTTAAAGAGTCCTCTCCTGCTGATGTTCAGGTGTATATCAGTATGTAGTGTCTCTACTTTAAAGAGTCCTCTCCTGCTGATGTTCAGGTGTATATCAGTATGTAGTGTCTCTACTTTAAAGAGTCCTCTCCTGATTATGTTCAGGTGTATATCAGTATGTAGTGTCTCTACTTTAAAGAGTCCCCTCCTGCTGATGTTCAGGTGTATATCAGTATGTAGTGTCTCTACTTTAAAGAGTCCTCTCCTGCTGATGTTCAGGTGTATATCAGTATGTAGTGTCTCTACTTTAAAGAGTCCTCTCCTGCTGATGTTCAGGTGTATCAGTATGTAGTGTCTCTACTTTAAAGAGTCCTCTCTTACTGATGTCCAGGTGTATATCAGTATGTAGTGTCTCTACTTTAAAGAGTCCTCTCCTGCTGATGTCCAGGTGTATATCAGTATGTAGTGTCTCTACTTTAAAGAGTCCTCTCCTGCTGATGTTCAGGTGTATATCAGTATGTAGTGTCTCTACTTTAAAGAGTCCTCTCCTGCTGATGTTCAGGTGTATCAGTATGTAGTGTCTCTAATTTAAAGAGTCCTCTCTTACTGATGTCCAGGTGTATATCAGTATGTAGTGTCTCTACTTTAAAGAGTCCTCTCCTGCTGATGTCCAGGTGTATATCAGTATGTAGTGTCTCTACTTTAAAGAGTCCTCTCCTGCTGATGTTCAGGTGTATATCAGTATGTAGTGTCTCTACTTTAAAGAGTCCTCTCCTGCTGGTGTTCAGGTGTATATCAGTATGTAGTGTCTCTACTTTAAAGAGTCCTCTCCTGCTGGTGTTCAGGTGTATATCAGTATGTAGGGTCTCTACTTTAAAGAGTCCTCTCCTGCTGATGTTCAGGTGTATATCAGTATGTAGTGTCTCTACTTTAAAGAGTCCTCTCCTGCTGATGTTAAGGTGTATATCAGTATGTAGTGTCTCTACTTTAAAGAGTCCTCTCCTGCTGATGTTCAGGTGTATATCAGCATGTAGTGTCTCTACTTTAAAGAGTCCTCTCCTGCTGATGTTCAGGTGTATATCAGTATGTAGTGTCTCTACTTTAAAGAGTCCTCTCCTGATGATGTTCAGGTGTATATCAGTATGTAGTGTCTCTACTTTAAAGAGTCCTCTCCTGCTGATGTCCAGGTGTATATCAGTATGTAGTGTCTCTACTTTAAAGAGTCCTCTCCTGCTGATGTTCAGGTGTATATCAGTATGTAGTGTCTCTACTTTAAAGAGTCCTCTCCTGCTGATGTTCAGGTGTATATCAGTATGTAGTGTCTCTACTTTAAAGAGTCCTCTCCTGCTGATGTTCAGGTGTATATCAGTATGTAGTGTCTCTACTTTAAAGAGTCCTCTCCTGCTGATGTTCAGGTGTATATCAGTATGTAGTGTCTCTACTTTAAAGAGTCCTCTCCTGCTGATGTTCAGGTGTATATCAGTATGTAGTGTCTCTACTTTAAAGAGTCCTCTCCTGCTGATTTTCAGGTGTATATCAGTATGTAGTGTCTCTACTTTAAAGAGTCCTCTCCTGCTGATGTTCAGGTGTATATCAGTATGTAGTGTCTCTACTTTAAAGAGTCCTCTCCTGCTGATGTTCAGGTGTATATCAGTATGTAGTGTCTCTACTTTAAAGAGTCCTCTCCTGCTGATGTTCAGGTGTATATCAGTATGTAGTGTCTCTACTTTAAAGAGTCCTCTCCTGCTGATGTTCAGGTGTATATCAGTATGTAGTGTCTCTACTTTAAAGAGTCCTCTCCTGCTGATGTTCAGGTGTATATCAGTATGTAGTGTCTCTACTTTAAAGAGTCCTCTCCTGCTGATGTTCAGGTGTATATCAGTATGTAGTGTCTCTACTTTAAAGAGTCCTCTCCTGCTGATGTTCAGGTGTATATCAGTATGTAGTGTCTCTACTTTAAAGAGTCCTCTCCTGCTGATGTTCAGGTGTATATCAGTATGTAGTGTCTCTACTTTAAAGAGTCCTCTCCTGCTGATGTTCAGGTGTATATCAGTATGTAGTGTCTCTACTTTAAAGAGTCCTCTCCTGCTGATGTCAGGTGTATATCAGTATGTAGTGTCTCTACTTTAAAGAGTCCTCTCCTGCTGATGTTCAGGTGTATATCAGTATGTAGTGTCTCTACTTTAAAGAGTCCTCTCCTGCTGGTGTTCAGGTGTATATCAGTATGTAGTGTCTCTACTTTAAAGAGTCCTCTCCTGCTGGTGTTCAGGTGTATATCAGTATGTAGGGTCTCTACTTTAAAGAGTCCTCTCCTGCTGATGTGCAGGTGTATATCAGTATGTAGTGTCTCTACTTTAAAGAGTCCTCTCCTGCTGATGTTAAGGTGTATATCAGTATGTAGTGTCTCTACTTTAAAGAGTCCTCTCCTGCTGATGTTCAGGTGTATATCAGCATGTAGTGTCTCTACTTTAAAGAGTCCTCTCCTGCTGATGTTCAGGTGTATATCAGTATGTAGTGTCTCTACTTTAAAGAGTCCTCTCCTGCTGATGTTCAGGTGTATATCAGTATGTAGTGTCTCTACTTTAAAGAGTCCTCTCCTGCTGATGTTCAGGTGTATATCAGTATGTAGTGTCTCTACTTTAAAGAGTCCTCTCCTGCTGATGTTCAGGTGTATATCAGTATGTAGTGTCTCTACTTTAAAGAGTCCTCTCCTGCTGATGTTCAGGTGTATATCAGTATGTAGTGTCTCTACTTTAAAGAGTCCTCTCCTGCTGATGTTCAGGTGTATATCAGTATGTAGTGTCTCTACTTTAAAGAGTCCTCTCCTGCTGATGTTCAGGTGTATATCAGTATGTGGTGTCTCTACTTTAAAGAGTCCTCTCCTGCTGATGTTCAGGTGTATATCAGTATGTGGTGTCTCTACTTTAAAGAGTCCTCTCCTGCTGATATTCAGGTGTATATCAGTATGTAGCGTCTCTACTTTAAAGAGTCCTCTCCTGCTGATGTTCAGCTGTATATCAGTATGTAGTGTCTCTACTTTAAAGAGTCCTCTCCTGCTGATGTTCAGGTGTATATCAGTATGTAGTGTCTCCTCTTTAAAGAGTCCTCTCCTGCCGATGTTCAGGTGTATATCAGTATGTAGTGTCTCTACTTTAAAGAGTCCTCTCCTGCTGATGTTCAGGTGTATATCAGTATGTAGTGTCTCTACTTTAAAGAGTCCTCTCCTGCTGATGTTCAGGTGTATATCAGTATGTAGTGTCTCCATGCTTTAAAGTTAAAAAAGCTCTTTATTTTTCTCATACTGCCTGTGCTGCAGTACCTCTTTTCACCCTCTGTCTGAAACCAGAGCCCAGTCTGCTCTGATTGGTTACCTGGCTGGCTCTGTTGTGATTGGTCAACGCTTAAAAATTTCACGTACAATGTGTTTCAGCGCTAGCTAATATATGATGAGCATGTGTTTTGAAGCTGGAGCCCTATCTGGTGTTTAGATCTCACGCTGGAGGTGTCATGGCCCTCACACACACACACACACACACACACACACACACACACACACACCACACACACACACACACACACACACACACACACACACACACACACACACACCACACAAA